>NW_028284105.1:0-154588 GCF_059516105.1 Syngnathus floridae | reverse complement strand
GCACTGAACAACACCATGCCGCAATGAACAACACCATCCCGCACTGAACAACACCATGCCGCATTGAACAACACCATGCCGCACTGAACAACACCATCCCGCACTGAACAACACCACCCCGCACTAAACAACACGATCCCGCATTGAACAACACCATCCCGGACTGAACAACACCATGCCGCACTGAACAACACCATTCCGCACTGAACAACACCATGCCGCACTGAACAACACCATGCCGCACTGAACAACACCATGCCGCACTGAACAACACCATGCCGCACTGAACAACATTATGCCGCACTGAACAACACCATGCCGCACTGAACAACACCATCCCGCACTGAACAACACCATGCCGCATTGAACAACACCATGCCGCACTGACCAACACCATCCTGCACTGAACAACACCATCCCGCACTGAACAACACCATGCCGCACTGAACAACATTATGGCGCACTGAACAACATTATGCCGCACTGAACAACACCATGCCGCACTGAACAACACCATGCCGCACTGAACAACACCATGCCGCACTGAACAACATTATGCCGCACTGAACAACATTATGCCGCACTGAACAACACCATGCCGCACTGAACAACACCATGCCGCACTGAACAACACCATGCCGCACTGAACAACACGACGTCGCACTGAACAACACGACGCCGCACAGAACAACACGACGCCGCACAGAATAACACAATACCGCACAGAACAACACAATACCGCACAAACAGTTTTAGATAATATTACGTCGCAGTCATGTGACGCGGACATGACGTCAATAGGCGGAACTCACGGCAAAATTATAATCCGTGGGCGTGGCTTGCAACAGGAAGTAGGAAAGCGGCAGTTCTGGCAAACAAGACACAGCGGTTAGTAACACGATGACTAACAAGGCAAATATTTTTGTTTTCAGCTTGCAACTTGACCGTCTAGAGCGTACAAGGTAATTACAACTGTTTTTTTTTAGCCCTGAAAAGCGAGGGAGTGTGGCGTTTGGGAGGAATGTCGAACTCGGCGTCTGCTTCCAGCCACAGACGCCAAATTTCGACGATTATTTCGACTGGTCAACGGTTGTAAATTATTGCGTTGACTAAAAACTTTATTTAACTCTACTCTTAACTTTGCCGTTTCAGATATGCGGGTATTACACCGCGGAAATGACGTCAATAGGCTGAACTCTCGCCAAAATTCAAATCTGTGGGCGCAATGGCCTTGAGCGAGACACCGGATACAAACACGACGATTATCAACAGAAATATCTTTATTTTCTGCTTGCAAGTGGACCGTCTAGAGCGTACACGGTAAGTACAACTCATTGTGTTTAAAAAGATTTACGTTTGTGTAGTTTGCGTTGCGTTGTATCTGTGAATGTTGGTTGAGGCTAAATGTTAATGTTTAATTTCATTCCTTTAGGTTCCACGGTGTTTGTTGGCTGTATGTTTTCCACTGCAAGAAGAGGCTCGTATCATTGACCAGCAGGAGCTACAATGGTGAGTACCCCTTTCGTCTTCCATTTATGTTAAACACTTCCTATTTCATGTCTAACAGTACTCGATTTAACAAATAACCATAAATAAATACAGTGTGGGCAGTCACGTTAACATATGTGATTATCCTGCCTAATATGTTTATCACAAATATGTCACTAATCACTAATATGTTTATTTGTTTATCACAACACCTTTGGACCTTCAGCAATCGATTATTTCCCTTCATCTACATAGAGACAGAACGATGGTGTCTTAAACATCTCATTCATTTCACCAAATAACTTCACGCAGGTGGATAACGGCCGTCTCGGTCACGCTATGTTGCGTGATGCAGTTTTGAAGAACCAAATGCATTTATTCAATGAATAAGTCAAGCTAGTTCTATGTTTATGATGTTGTAAGTTACGGTACCGATTGAAGTTGAGTTCGAAGCCAGTGGAAAACAGCGCTGCGTTTGTGCTCTCCAGGTACAAATGTTGTGATCTCTGACTGACGACCGGGCGAGACTCGAGTAAGAGATGTCCAAACGAGCTCCGGCAGGGCGGGCCAAGGCGGAGCGAACGGACGCCCTTCAGGCCGCCAATGACGAGCTGAGAACCAAACTGATGGACGTCCAGTTAGAACTTCAGCAGGAGAAGAACAAGGTGAAAACCTCAACAGACAGACACTGCCTGCCTCCCTGCCTGCCTCCCTGCCTGCCTCCCTGCCTGCCTCCCTCCCTCCCAGTTTTCCCGATGTAGATTAGACATGCGTGTGCCATGACTGTGTCAGCCTACATCAACAAATGCACCGAGGACGTCAGCACCACTAAGAATATCATCACCCGGGGCAACCAACGACCCTGGATGACTGAGGAGGTACGTCAAACGCTACGAGCGCGGAACTCTGCCTTCAAGTCTGGCGACAAGGAGACACTGAGGACAGCGAGAGCCAACTTGAACCGTGCCATCAGGATAGCGAAGCGAGACCGCAGTCGAAAATTTCAGGATCGTTTCCACGACGTCAAAAACATCAGGAGTATGTGGCAAGGCATACGGGCGATTACAGACTACAACTCACCCTCCCCCCCCCCGGTGGGTGTAGTTGATGCTGACTTTCTAAATGGTCTAAATAACTTCTTTGGGAGGTTCGAGGCACTAAACGGCACTCCAGCAGTTAAAACTGTCCCCCATCAGGAAGAGGAGGTACTCTGCCTTGACTCCGCCGATGTGTTGAAGACCCTGAGGAGAGTCAACCCCTGTAAGGCCCCTGGCCCCGACAACATTCCTGGGCGTGTGTTCAGGGAATGTGCAAGTCATCTGGCTGGGGTCATCACAGACATTTTTAACACCTCGCTGGGCCAAGCCACAGTGCCGGCGTGCTTTAAGACTGCCTCCATCATTCCGGTGCCGAAGAAACCTCAAATCACCTAATTTATTGATTACCGGCCTGTTGCACTGACTCCGGTTATGATGAAGTGCTTCGAAAGGCTGCTTAAAGGTCACATCGTTTCCAGACTCCCCCTATTATTTGACCCGTTCCAGTTTGCCGACCGGCAAAACCGCTCCACTCAGGACGCCATCTCCTCCGTTCTTCACCTGAGCCTGGCTCACCTGGAGGAGAAGAACACCCATGTGCGGAGGCTGTTCCTGGACTTCAGCTCAGCGTTTAACACCATCATCCCACAGCATCTGGTAGGAAAATTGGAACACCTGGGCTTCAACACCCCCCTTCGCAACTGGCTGCTAGACTTCCTCACCAACAGACCTCAGTCAGTCCGGGTCGGACAGAACACCTCTGATGTCATCACCCTCAGCACAGGCTCCCTTCAGGGCTGCGTCCTGAGCCCCCTGCTGTGCACCCTGATGACACACGACTGCGTCCTCAGGTTCACCACCAATCACATCGTGAAGTCAGCAGACGACACAACGGTGGTGGGGCTCATCAGAGACAACAACGACCTGGACTACAGAGAGGAGGTGGAGCAGCTGGTGGGCTGGTGCAGAGAAAACAGCCTGATCCTGAATGAGGAGAAGATGAAGGAGATCATCGTCGACTTCAGGAAAAAACAGCCTCACCACGCTCCACTGATCATCAACAGCTCAGCTGTGGAGGTGGTCAGCACCACCAAATTCCTGGGGGTCCACATCACAGAAGACCTCACCTGGACTATGAACACTACGGCACTGGTCAAGAGGGCACAGAAGCGCTTGTACTTCCTGCGGAGGATGAGGAGAGCCCACCTGCCCCCACCCATCATGAGGACGTTCTACAGGAGCACCATAGAGAGCATTCTGACAAGCTGTCTCTCTGTGTGGTGTGGAGGCTGCACCGCCTCCGATTGGAAGAACGTGAGGAGTGGTGAGGACAGCAGAGAGGATCATAGGGGCTCCTCTTCCCTCCATTCAGGACATTTCATCTCAGCGCTGCATGTCCCGTGCCCGTAACATCATCAATGACCCATCACACCCCCACCATGGACTGTTCTCCCTGCTGCCCTCTGGGAAGAGGTTTGCAGCATCCGCTGCAGGTCCACCAGGTTCTGCAACAGCTTTTTCCCTGCTGTCATCAGACTGTTGAACACTAGAACTGTTGAGCTCTAAACTGAACTCTGCATCACACATTCACAGAACTGTACTTTATGACACTACGGACCTCTATCTTGCACTATCTCGCACTACCAACTTTACTGAACTTGTATAAACCCTTTAAATAGAAGTTTAATACATGGTTTAGCATTCCTCTGCACACTCTTGAATACTGTTTTGCCTACTTGCACTATTGCATAATTATCACTGCTGCACTTTATACTTATTTTTAATATATATATATATATATATATATATAGTATATATGTATATATATATATTTTCATAGGATATGTTACTTCTATTCAACTGCAATATCACTACTTTGTTGTAAGACGTATGCAACGGAATTTCGTTTTGTATGCACCATGTGCAGACAAGATGACAATAAAGTTTGTCTAAGTCTAAGTCATGTCAGGTCAGCTGTCTGGAGAGAGAGAGAAGTCAGGACCTGCGGGCGGAGCACCACCGTGCCACCGCCGCCATGACGGAACTCAAAAGCAAACTCCATGAGGAGAAGCAGAAAGAGTTAGCCATTACCAGGGAGACATTACTGCGGCAGCATGAAATGGAGCTGATGAGAGTGATCAAAGTCAAAGATGGAGAGATCCAGCGACTGAATGCCTTGGTTCTCAGCCTGAGGGACGGCTCCATGGACAAGGTGATCCGCTCTATCCGTGTCTGACTATCCGCACGCCACGTCGAGCTTCGATGCGGCCGCTACCGTATTGTGTAGCTTGTCCCCAGTAAGCGTCGCGGCGCTCCGTTGCGGTCTCAACGGCCCGGTGTGGCGCAATGTCTGCTCAGGTGAGGAGGGGGGGCGCTTTGCTGGCGGAGGTGGAGGAGACGCGGCGGTGTCGGGAGACCGAGCGGTGTCGCCTCCACCAGGAGCGCGGAAGAAGCCCTGGCAGCGGCCTAGCAGGCCTGGCAGTCCCGAGCGGCCGAGCTCCGATCGGCTCATCACCAGCATCGGGAGGAGCTGAGCCGAACCAAGAGAGACTGCGAGAGGGAGATCCGCCGACTGGTAGGACTGATCAGATGCGCGGTGCGTGACTATGTTCCCAATTTCGTTGTATACCTGCAGTGCAATGACACCTAAGGCATTCTATTCTATTCTATTTCACAAGAAGAAAATGTCCGGTTGCTCGCTTCGCTTTTGTCACAGCAAAGGTGTTCTAGTCGATTCAAGAACAAAATTGGCCGGTTGCTCTCTTTGTTTTTGTCACAATTCTGGCAAATGAGTTTGCCCGCCTGCCTGAGCGCTCCCCGTTTGTACATCCAGACGGATGAGATCAAGCTGAAAGACAGAGCGGTTAGTGTTTTGGATGAAACCCTGGGGCCGGCCACGTCCACCGCCTTCAGCTGCAGACTCAGGCTGCCGAGCAGCAGATCGCTGCCCTGAGGGATTCCCAAAGGGCGGGCCTAAACTACCCTGGAAGTGGGGTCAACGCCGCTACTAGCAATCCTCTTCATTGCGTAAGCCACCTCATCACACACTTGCAGTACGCATGACTTAGTTCGTTGCTGGAGGAAGGTAGCACAAAAACAGTTTTGAACTTTGAACGAGTGCTTGTGTGTGTGTGTTGCGGGGCGTTTTCAGTCTCAGGAGGATCGGGACACGCGACGGTTTCATCTGAAAATCGCTGAGCTCAGCGCAGTCATCAGGAAACTGGAGGATCGAAACGCCCTGCTTTCTGAAGAGCGCAATGAACTGGTAATTTATTGACGGCACGCTTGAAGGTTTGCGCTACGTTTGATGCGCGCCATCCAGCGAGGCACCCATTGCGCTTGCTTATTAGTTGAGCGGCGCGGCGAGTCGGTTGCCTGGTAGATGTCTTTTATTGGGAGCCAAAGCCACGATTCCGTTCAAACCGATGCAAAAGGAATGGATACGTTCTGGCCCGCGTGTTGTGCGTCTTTCACATCCCGCACTTCATGCTTGCAGCTAAAGCGACTGAGAGAAACAGAAAGCCAGTTTCTGCCACTCCTGTACAAAAACAAACGCCTGAGCAGGAAGAATGAAGAACTCTCGCTGGTGCTGTGTCGCCTTGAAAACAAAGTGCGCTTTGTCACCCAGGAGAACGAGGAGATGGCAAGCTTGGTAAGTCGACGCGGACAACGGCGGCGTGCCAACAGAGTCCACTGCATTTGTGTTCCACAGAGAAGGCCTAGTTCGCTCAATGACCTGGACCGCGGTTGCGGCCAGCAGGACGGTGAAATGGAGTTCCTTCAAGTTGTGGAGCAGCGGCACATCATCGACGACTTGTCCAAGGTCTTCAGGCAGGCGACTCGGTGCACGTACGGCAGCGCCGCGCTCGCTCGCTGTCGCCAGGAAACCTTTTCCGTCCAAAGCTTGGCCGGCGGCCGCCATCCAAAAAATTGGCCCCTTAAATTCCGACCTTTCAAGCAGGAGCATTGTGCGCACGCGTTTGAACACGCTTTAGACTTGTTTTGCCGTTTTCAGCAGCTCAAAGCTCCCGTTTTGTCAGCGCCTTTGCCACTCGCTGTGCGCTGAAAACGACGGACTTGCCCGGCTGCTCAGCCCGTCAACCATGAGCCGCGAGCGCGACGTCATTGTCCGTAGGCAGCTAGTGGCAAAATGCACCCTGTTAGAGTTGCGCTCGCTCCAACTTATTTTGCAAGAACCACACGGGAGACAAGTAAGTTCTTTTGGACACCTGCAGGTGGAGAGTCCATCCGTTGTACGAATGAAGTCTGACTCTCGGCTCCTGCACGAGCATTTTAATTAAGAGAAACAGGGTGGGTGTAAGAGTGGATTGAATAGAGGAAGCCCTTGACCTCTAGTCAAAACATAGCAAGGGGTGTTTTACGACTTTGTGTAGGAAGGGAAGGGATAAGCGATAGGGATAAATAAGGGATAAATAATATTATTTATTACAGGTCGCAGTCAAAGTCAAAGCAACACAATGATACGATAAAGATAATCTGGAAAACCCTGACACACCCTGTAGTTGTCACTTTTGGAAAAGACGAGCGTCCCTCCAATCATCGCCGGTGACGTGTTTTTCAGGCTCTGGAGACAGGAGCTCATGTCAGAAATGTCATTGTGAGTCGCGTTTGTTTCTGCGCCGGAGCCGTTCGTTCCCTTTGCATCCAAAGAATCTCAAAGGCGGATTATTTGTGTCGACAGGAGAGAGATTTGCTGCTACGATACCGACGTCGAGAATCTCTGAGGAGGAACAAAGCGTGAGGTCCTGCAAGGTGAGTCTGTTTGTTTGCGGCTGCTTGGTGTTGCGCAAGATGAAATGGCCTTTTTCTCGCTATCGTTCCTCTCGTCGATTCATCGTGAGGTGTCGCTTCAGTTTGTTCAGAGAGATGTTTGCTTCCGCGCCCGCAGGTCATCGAAACATTTTACGGCTACGACGAAGACGTGTTGGTGGACTCGGACGGATCGTCCTTGTCTTTTCACACCGACAGAACCCCCGACACGGAACCCGAAGAGGTAGCCCGCCATTTCTGCCAGCGTATTGGCACCAAACATTCCTCTTCAGCCTGGAATCGGACTCGTCTTTGCGTCGCGGGTGCTTTGTCGCCGGTCTGACTGATTCTGGTACTAGTGCTGTGTTGCATTGGTGTGTGCATGAAGAGGCGGAGCTTCGCTACCGCCAGCTGACGCAAGAATATCAAGCGCTGCAACGAGCCTACGCTCTGCTAGCCCAGACCAGCGAAAGGGGACTACGACGCCGAGAAGGAGATCAAGGTGGCGCCCCTTCCCGCAACCCCCGGCCGGGTCGCAGCCTCCCCGTTCTCACCCAGCCTCGGGTGTTCTCTGGTCTGAAAGGAGGAGGAGGAGCCTCCCTCCTCCTCCTTTCAGACCAGAGAAAAGCTGATGGTAGAAATGGGTCACTATCAAAGCAGAGTAGCAGATCTGGAGTCAGCGCTGAAGCAACAAGGACAGGTAAGCTCATCAATGAGCACACCTTTTTCTCAGACAAAATAGCTACATTCTTCAGTCACTCATCCGTCTGGCATTACTGGACCAACCCCCCCCCCCCCCCCCCCCCCCCCCGAACGTGGCTGGGAAAATGCGGAGAAAAGCAAATGTCATTTTCCAGTCAACCAAAGAATTTGTGGATGAAAATGACACAACATTCCAAAGCTGTCCACGCGTTTGTCTCTTCTAGAATGTCAAGTGGGTGGAGGAGAAGCAGCTGCTGCGTCAGAGCAATCAGCAGTTGGCCGAAAAGGTGACGGAAAGAAAGGCGCTGGGCGGAGTCGCTTGGCGTCACACCTGTCGGGAAGCCCCGCAGATGAGGTCTGACTGTCTTTTCAGGTCAGGCGGATGGAGGCGGAAGAAGCGCGTCTGAAAGAGCACATCCAGGATATCCGAGACCAAAACGAACTGCTTGAGTTCCGCATCCTGGAGCTGGAGGTGGGAAGACTCGCACAAGCGTGTTGAGGCCAGAGATGTGACGGACGGACGGACGGACGGACGGACGGATGCATGCCTCTGCCTTTCAGGAGAGGGAGTGGCGCTCCCCCGTCTTGAAGTTTCTGCAAGTCCGTTTCCCAGACGGCCTCAGCCCTTTGCAGATCTACTGCGAGGCCGAGGGCGTGAGCGTACGTAAGGCGTCCCTCGCAACCCTAACCTTAACCCGAGGTCCCAGAACACCTTACATTGCTCCTTGCGCCTTTCCCCCGGACATCGTCATCAGTGATCTGATGAAGAAGCTGGACATCCTGGGCTATAACGCCGTAAGTGTATGTCGAACTCCTTATGTTCGCACTCCACGAGACTCGGCGGCTCAAATGTGACTTTTGGAAGGCTTTGCGCTGAAAGAAGCTTGTTGACGCTGTGCCTTTGGGCTCTTGCAGAATCTCACCAACGAGGAGCAGGTGGTCGTGATTCACGCCAGGACCCTTCTCACCCTAGCCGAGAAGGTAACGCGCACGTCCACGCACGCTCTCGCATTCTGCTTATGTGACAGCAGCCTTTCCTCAGTGGTTAGAATACATCAAAGTGACCAAGTCAGCACTTCAACAGAAGATGTTGGACATTGAAAGTGAGAAGGTAGACAGACACGCGACATCAGCCAAGGGGAACTCCGGCAATGTGCCCCAACAATTCTGACCTTGAGCTGTGCTAGGATATGTTCTGCAAGCAGAAGGGCTACCTGGATGAAGAGTTGGACTTCAGGAAGTGTTCCATGGACCAGGCTCATAAGGTAAGCCGCCCTCAAATCTCCCGCCGGACCACTGATGGACGAGGATTGCGGCCCAGAGGATCCTGGAGCTGGAGGCCATGTTGTACGAGGCGCTACCGCAGCGGGACTGCCCCGCCACGGACGGCGAAAAAGCCAGCCACGCTGGCGTGAATGACGTGCTGACGGCGGATCAGAGAGAAGAGCTTAGGAGCGCCGTGGACCAATGGAAGCGAGCCCTGATGTGCGAGTTGAGGGAGCGCGACGCTTGCATCCTCCAAGAGAGAATGGATCTGCTGCACAGCGCGCAACAGGTAAGGGCCCAAAGCCAGCCCGGCACTTACTTGCACGCTTACTGGCTTTTGAATGCCACTTTCCATTTGTCCGTCCTAGAGGAACAAAGAGCTGAAAGAATTCATCGAAGCTCAGAAGAGACAAATCAAACAATTGGAGGAGAAGTTTCTGTTTCTCTTTCTATTCTTCTCCTTGGCCTTCATTCTGTGGCCCTAACACCAGCTGGTGAGTGAGCTCCAGCGGCACCGCACTCGACACCTCCGATACACTGCCAGCCGGTCTCAGACGTTGGCAGACGCTCCGATGCCAACGTATACCCCCCGCCACGGTGACAGAGGCACCGCGTCACACCGGCGCTCATCCAATCAGAAGGCAGGAAAAGCAAATTCACATGCAGGGCACTTTTGAACCAGAAGAGAGCGCCACAAAAAACGGTTGTTGCCCCAAACGCGCACTAAAAAGGGTCAGAATAACAAGAGTCCCACTGGCCAGCCGGGGCCACCCGTCCAGCTGTTTCTTCAGGGGGGAAAAAAATTGGAGTCACCGGTGAGTACATTTTGCATTTAGCTCTGCTTTTCTGCTTCTGTCTTCAAGTGTGTGGCATCCTGCGATCAAAGAGTCAGCCAACCCCAAAGCGGTTGACCTCAACGTCCCACCACCATGCCTACCAGAGCAGGTGACGTGATGCTTTGGACATCCTTCCGTCTCAGATGCCCAAAAGTACTCTTTGCCACATCTGCGGCAATACGGTGTCTTTTCAAAGGTGCAAATAAATCCAGCGTGGGCGGAACACGCACGTCTTCGGTTTTTCCCGCTTTGTTTGTGTGACAGCTGTTGTGAAAATTTTATACAAATAAAGTTGTATAGTACAGGTTTGGCCAAGCCGCAACTCCCGAACCGCATGCGGCTCTTTTATGTTCATATCAACATTTGTGTGTGTGTGTGTGTGTGTGTGTGGGGGGGGGGGGGGGGTTGTGCGTGTTGGCTTCACTTGAGTTCAATTTGGTATTTTGGTCAAAAGCGCATGTGGTGAAATTCCACAAAGTAGGATGGGCAAACACATTTCTTTAAACTATGAGTGTCAATTGGGCTCTCGAAATGGCAGGGAAAAGATGCACAGCAAAACGAAAATACGTAGATGAACACAGGACGTTTTAATCAGAGTGGGAAAGTTTCTATTTTTTGTTGAACGTGATGGCAAACCATTCTGCCTGATATGTCAGACCTCAGCGCATTTCAAAGATTCAAATCTTCAGCGCCATGCACTTCAGCTCACTCCATGCTAACATTGATCAGGCGTCGAACCCGCATCATCATGCTTAAGAGGTGGCCATGCTAACCAGTGCGCCATTATGTCAACGCATAATAACTAAGTCTACTGGTCAAAACAGCGGTTACTATATGACGTCGCTACGTCGTGGTCACGTGACGCAGACAAGACGTCAATGGACGTGGGCAGAGTTAACTTGTTTAAAAGGGAGTAGGCAGAAGAAATATTTAATTTATTTAAATCTATTTTGAGTGCACACCATTATGCCAATGCATAACAACTGTAAATCTACTAAACAAAACAGCGGTTGCTATATGACATCTGCCACGTCGTGGTCACGTGACATACGTGACGTCGATGGGCGTAACTTTCGCCGGAATTCAAATCCGCGGGGAGAGTTAACTTGTTTAAAAGAGAGTGGGCAGAAGAATTATTTAATTTATTTAAATCTATTTGGTGTGTGCGCCATTATGTCAATGCATAACAACTGTAAGTCTACTAAACAAAACAGCGGTTGCTATATGACGTCTGCCACGTCGTGGTCACGTGACGCGGACGTGACGTCGACGCCTACTTTACATCCCACCGATCACAGGACCCCTCGGCTGCATAACCGTGCCCCCTTCCCAACCAATCGGATTTGCTATACGCGAAAACGACGCCAATGGAAAGAGCTTCCGCCCAAATTTAAATCCGTGGGCGTGGCTCGCAGCAGGAAGTAGGAAAATGGCGGCGATGTTGACAAAGACACAGCGGATGGTAACATACGACTAACAAGAGAAATATTTTTATTTTCTGCTTGCAACTGGACCGTCCAGAGCGTACACGGTAAGTACAACTCATCGTTTTTAAAAAGAAGTACTTTTGTTGCCCTGAAAAGCGAGTGAGCGTGGCGTTTGTGGGGGACGTCGAATTTCGACGATTCTTTCTGGTCAACGGTTGTAAATGATTGTGTTGATTAAAAAAGAAAACTTGATGTAACTCTACTTTTAACTGCCGTTTCAGATAGATTTGGAATTGCATCACATCCAATTTTGCCTAGAGCGTACACGGTAAGTAACACTCGTTGTGTTTAAGGAGATTTACGTTTGTAATAGCAGAAGTGTAGCCGCGTTGCGTTGTACGTGTGAATGTTGGTCCGGGCGAAATGTTAATGTTTAATTTCATTCCTTTAGGTTCCACGGTGTTTGTTGGCTGCAAGTTTTCCACTGCAAGAAGAGGCTCATATCATTGACCAGGAGCGAGCTACAATGGTGAGTAGCCATAACATTTATGTTAAACACTTCCTATTTCATGTCTAACAGTACTTGATTTAACAAATAACCATAAATAAATACAGTGTGGGCACTGAAGTTAACATATGTGATTATACTGCCTAATCTGTCACCGAGTAGATTGTTGCAAAGTAATATAAGATCCAAAGTTGTAATTCAGAATAGTTTTCAAAAGAAGGCCATTAGAATTATATACAAGTCTGATTACCCTTAACATAACAACAAGCTATTAATTAAATCACAAATTCTTCAATTCAAAGATTTGGTAGATTATCAGACAAATAATGTCTAACAGTAATTGATTTAACACATCACGATAAGTAGATTGAGTGTGGGCACTCTCAAGTTAACATATGTGATTATACTGCCTAATCTGTTACAGAGTATGTTGTTGCCAAGTAATGTAGAATAGATCCAAAGTAGTAATCCAGAATAGTTTTGAAGAGGCCATTAGAATGATAAACAAATCTGATTACCTTGAACATAATAACAAGCTAAGTGTTTAATATGTCCTATGAAGTCAAAATTGGGCACCATCATGTGGTGAAATTTGGAATTGCATCACATCCAATTTTGCCTGGGAACAAACAGATTACATAAATCTTAGTTTTGAATAAGCCACTCCTTCTCAAACAAGTAAACTCTGCCCATTTTGCGCAGTAGATGTTCTGTTAATATCTAGTATTTATACAAAGTCATAATTTAAATTGCTTTCAACCTTCATTCATCGGTTCAACCAACATTACTCGCTCTTATTACCAACTTGTATTGATTTAACTAAGCGTTTAATACTTCCTATCAGGTCTCAAATCGAGATTTGGCAAAATACAATTTCAGCAAATCCAATTTTGCCAGGGAACAAAAATAGATTAAATAAACTAAATAAGTCCTCTTCCCATTAAATAAATCAGAAAAGTCTGTCTTGTAACCAGTCCTCTTCAAACAAGTAAAGTCTGCCCATTTTGTGCCGTAGATTTTGTGTCTATGCCTAGTATTTAAACAAAATCATAATTTAAACGACTTCTTTCCTTCATTCACTTTGGAAATTTGGAATTGCAGCAAATCGAATTTTGGCAGGGAACAAAAATAGATCAATTAAACTAAATAAGTCTTCTTCCCATTAAATAAATTAAAAAAGTCTGTCTTGTAACCAGTCCTTTTCAAACAAGTAAAGTCTGCCCATTTTGTGCCGTCGATTTTGTGTTAATGCCTAGTATTTATACAAAATCATAATTTAAAGGACTTCATTCCTTCATTCACTTTGGAAATTTGGAATTGCAGCACATCAAATTTTGCCTGGGAAGAAAAGTAGATTAAATAAATTTAATAAGTCTTACTACTTCCCATTAAATAAATTAAATACGTCTTACTTGTTCCCACTCCTTTTCAAAACAGTAGTTTAAAACGAGGGCCCTTCACTCAATCTTTAACCCCAACCCCGCACGTTGTGTTGTATCTGTGAATGTTGGTTGTGGCCAAATGATAGTTTTCTTTCATTCGTTTAGGTTCCAAGAAAACTTGATGTAACTCTACTTTTAACTGCCGTTTCAGATAAGCGGGTATTACGTCGCAGTCATGTGCCGTGGATATGACGTAATTGCCCGAACCTCCGCCAAAATTCAAATCTGTTGGCGCGATGGCCGTGAGCCACTGAGCAGCGACGATTATCAACAGAAATATCTTTATTTTCTGCTTGCAACTGGACCGTCTAGAGCGTACACGGTAAGTAACACTCATTGTGTTTAAGGAGATTTACGTTTGTAATAGCAGAAGTGTAGCCGCGTTGCGTTGTACGTGTGAAAATTGGTCGAGGCGAAATGTTAATGTTTAATTTCATTCCTTTAGGTTCCACGGTGTTTGTTGGCTGCAAGTTTTCCACTGCAAGAAGAGGCTCGTATCATTGACCAGGAGCGAGCTACAATGGTGAGTAGCCATAACATTTATGTTAAACACTTCCTATTTCATGTCTAACAGTACTTGATTTAACAAATAACCATAAATAAATACAGTGTGGGCACTGAAGTTAACATATGTGATTATACTGCCTAATCTGTCACGGAGTAGATTGTTGCAAAGTAATATAAGATCCAAAGTTGTAATTCAGAATAGTTTTCAAAAGAAGGCCATTAGAATTATATACAAGTCTGATTACCCTTAACATAACAACAAGCTATTAATTAAATCACAAATTCTTCAATTCAAAGATTTGGTAGATTATCAGACAAATAATGTCTAACAGTAATTGATTTAACACATCACGATAAGTAGATTGAGTGTGGGCACTCTCAAGTTAACAGATATGATTATACTGCCTAATCTGTTACAGAGTATGTTGTTGCCAAGTAATGTAGAATAGATCCAAAGTAGTAATCCAGAATAGTTTTGAAGAGGCCATTAGAATAATAAACAAATCTGATTACCTTGAACATAATAACAAGCTAAGTGTTTAATATGTCCTATGAAGTCAAAATTGGGCACCATCATGTGGTGAAATTTGGAATTGCATCACATCCAATTTTGCCTGGGAACAAACAGATTAAATAAATCTTAGTTTTGAATAAGCCACTCCTTCTCAAACAAGTAAACTCTGCCCATTTCGCGCAGTAGATGTTCTGTTAATATCTAGTATTTATACAAAGTCATAATTTAAATTGCTTTCAACCTTCATTCATCGGTTCAACCAACATTACTCGCTCTTATTACCAACTTGTATTGATTTAACTAAGCGTTTAATACTTCCTATCAGGTCTCAAGGCAAGATTTGGCAAAATACAATTTCAGCAAATCCAATTTTGCCAGGGAACAAAAATAGATTAAATAAACTAAATAAGTCTTCTTCCCATTAAATAAATCAGAAAAGTCTGTCTTGTAACCAGTCCTCTTCAAACAAGTAAAGTCTGCCCATTTTGTGCCGTAGATTTTGTGTCTATGCCTAGTATTTAAACAAAATCATAATTTAAACGACTTCTTTCCTTCATTCACTTTGTAAATTTGGAATTGCAGCAAATCGAATTTTGCCAGGGAACAAAAATAGATCAATTAAACTAAATAAGTCTTCTTCCCATTAAATAAATTAAAAAAGTCTGTCTTGTAACCAGTCCTTTTCAAACAAGTAAAGTCTGCCCATTTTGTGCCGTCGATTTTGTGTTAATGCCTAGTATTTATACAAAATCATAATTTAAAGGACTTCATTCCTTCATTCACTTTGGAAATTTGGAATTGCAGCACATCAAATTTTGCCTGGGAAGAAAAGTAGATTAAATAAATTTAATAAGTCTTACTACTTCCCATTAAATAAATTAAATACGTCTTACTTGTTCCCACTCCTTTACAAAAAAGTAGTTTAAAACGAGGTCCCTTCACTCAACCTTTAACCCTATTTATTCACCTTCTAGGCTAAGTGTTAAAGGCTAAGTGTTAAAGGCTAAGTGTTAAAGGCTAAGTGTTAGAGGCTAAGTGCCAGAGGCTAGGCGCCAGAGGCGAGTTTTTGTGGGCTGAAGTTTTAGTGGGGTTAGTGTGAATACAATCCAAAAGAATACAACAGAATACAATACAATAGAATATAATACATAGATTAAATTCAATAGCTCTTACTACTTCCCATTAAATAAATTAAATACGTCTTACTTGTTCCCAATCCTTTTCAAAAAAGTAGTTTAAAACGAGGGCCCTTCACTCAACCTTTAACCTCAACCCCGCACGTCACATTGTGTTGTATCTGTGAATGTTGGTTGTGGCCAAATGATAGTTTTCTTTCATTCGTTTAGGTTCCACGGTGTTTGTTGGCTATGTTTTCCACTGTCAGAAGGATGAAAATACAAAGTACAACGCTTGGACGTGGGCGAAGACGTCACCGGTGAGTCCTTCCTTCCTATTTATTTACCTTCTAGATGCTAGAGGCTAAGTGTTAGAGGCTAAGTGTTAGAGGCTAAGTGTTAAACACAATACGAACAACACAACGATACTGCACTGAACAACACGATACCGCACTGAGAAACACGATACCGCACTGAACAACACGATACCGCACTGAACAACACCATGCCGCACTGAACACCATGCCACACTGAACAACACCATCCCGCACTGAACAACACCATGCCGCACTAAACAACACCATGCCGCACTGAACAACACCATGCCTCACTGAACGACACCATGCCGCACTGAAAGACACCATGCCGCACTGAACGACACCATGCCGCACTGAAAGACACCATCCCGCACAGAACACCATGCCGCACTGAACAACACCATCCTGCACTGAACAACACCATCCCGCACTGAACAACACCATGCCGCACTGAACAACATTATGCCGCACTGAACATTATGCCGCACTGAACAACACCATGCCGCACTGAACAACACCATGCCGCACTGAACAACATTATGCCGCACTGAACAACACCATGCCGCACTGAACAACACCATGCCGCACTGAACAACACCATGCCGCACTGAACAACATTATGCCGCACTGAACAACACCATGCCGCACTGAACAACACCATCCTGCACTGAACAACACCATTCCGCATTGAACACCATGCCGCACTGAACAACACCATGCCGCACTGAACAACACCATCCCGCACTGAACAACACCATCCCGCACTGAACAACACCATGCCGCACTGAACAACATTATGCCGCACTGAACAACATTATGCCGCACTGAACAACACCATGCCGCACTGAACAACACCATGCCGCACTGAACAACACCATGCCGCACTGAACAACATTATAACGCACTGAACAACACCATCCCGCACTGAACAACACCATGCCGCACTAAACAACATTATGCCGCACTGAACAACATTATGCCGAAATGAACAACACCATGCCGCACTGAACAACACCATGCCGCACTGAACAACACCATCCTGCACTGAACAACACCATCCCGCACTGAACAACACCATGCCGCACTGAACAACACCATGCCGCACTGAACAACACCATGCCGCAATGAACAACACCATCCCGCACTGAACAACATTATGCCGCACTGAACAACATTATGCCGCACTGAACAACATTATGCCGCACTGAACAACACCATGCCGCACTGAACAACACCATCCTGCACTGAACAACACCATCCCGCACTGAACAACACCATGCCGCACTGAACAACATTATGGCGCACTGAACAACATTATGCCGCACTGAACAACACCATGCCGCACTGAACAACACCATGCCGCACTGAACAACACCATGCCGCAATGAACAACACCATCCCGCACTGAACAACACCATGCCGCACTGAGCAACACCATGCCGCACTGAACAACACCATCCTGCACTGAACAACACCATGCCGCACTGAACAACACCATTGCGCACTGAACAACACCATGCCGCACTGAACAACATTACGCTGCACTGAACAACACCATGCCGCACTGAACAACACCATGCCGCACTGAACAACACCATGCCGCATTGAACAACACCATGCCGCATTGAACAACACCATGCCGCACTGAACAACACCATCCTGCACTGAACAACACCATGCCGCATTGAACAACACCATGCCGCACTGAACAACACCATCCTGCACTGAACAACACCATCCCGCACTGAACAACACCATCCCGCATTGAACAACACCATCCTGCACTGAACAACACCATGCCGCACTGAACAACACCATGCCGCACTGAACAACACCATTCCGCACTGAACAACACCATGCCGCACTGAACAACACCATCCTGCACTGAACAACACCATCCCGCACTGAACAACACCATGCCGCATTGAACAACACCATCCTGCACTGAACAACACCATCCTGCACTGAACAACACCATGCCGCACTGAACAACACCATGCCGCACTGAACAACACCATGCCGCACTGAACAACACCATGCCGCACTGAACAACATTATGCCGCACTGAACAACATTATGTCGCACTGAACAACACCATGCCGCACTGAACAACACCATGCCGCACTGAACAACATTATGCCGCACTGAAAAACACCATGCCGCACTGAACAACACCATCCCGCACTGAACAACACCATGCCGCATTGAACAACACCATGCCGCACTGAACAACACCATGCTGCACTGAACAACATTATGCTGCACTGAACAACACGATCCTGCATTGAACAACACCATGCCGCACTGAACAACACCATCCTGCACTGAACAACACCATCCTGCACTGAACAACACCACCCCGCACTGAACAACACGATCCCGCATTGAACAACACCATCCCGCACTGAACAACACCATGCCGCACTGAACAACACCATTCCGCACTGAACAACACCATGCCGCACTGAACAACACCATGCCGCACTGAACAACACCATGCCGCACTGAACAACACCATGCCGCACTGAACAACATTATGCCGCACTGAACAACACCATGCCGCACTGAACAACACCATCCCGCACTGAACAACACCATGCCGCATTGAACAACACCATGCCGCACTGAACAACACCATCCTGCACTGAACAACACCATCCCGCACTAAACAACACCATGCCGCACTGAACAACATTATGGCGCACTGGACAACATTATGCCGCACTGAACAACACCATGCCGCACTGAACAACACCATGCCGCACTGAACAACACCATGCCGCACTGAACAACACCATGCCGCACTGAACAACACCATGCCGCACTGAACAACACCATGCCGCACTGAACAACACCATGCCGCACTGAACAACACGATCCCGCATTGAACAACACCATCCTGCACTGAACAACACCATGCCGCACTGAACAACACCATGCCGCACTGAACAACACCATTCCGCACTGAACAACACCATGCCGCACTGAACGACACCATCCTGCACTGAACAACACCATCCCGCACTGAACAACACCATGCCGCATTAAACAACACCATGCCGCACTGAACAACACCATCCTGCACTGAACAACACCATGCCGCACTGAACAACACCATGCCGCACTGAACAACACCATGCCGCACTGAACAACATTATGCCGCACTGAACAACATTATGCCGCACTAAACAACATTATGTCGCACTGAACAACACCATGCCGCACTGAACAACACCATGCTGCACTGAACAACATTATGCCGCACTGAACAACACGATCCCGCATTGAACAACACCATCCCGCAGTGAACAACACCATGCCGCATTGAACAACACCATGCCGCACTGAACAACACCATGCTGCACTGAACAACATTATGCTGCACTGAACAACACGATCCTGCATTGAACAACACCATGCCGCACTGAACAACACCATCCTGCACTGAACAACACCATGCCGCACTGAACAACACCATGCCGCACTGAACAACATTATGCCGCACTGAAAAACACCATGCCGCACTGAACAACACCATGCCGCACTGAACAACACCATGCTGCACTGAACAACATTATGCTGCACTGAACAACACGATCCTGCATTGAACAACACCATGCCGCACTGAACAACACCATCCTGCACTGAACAACACCATCCTGCACTGAACAACACCACCCCGCACTGAACAACACGATCCCGCATTGAACAACACCATCCCGCACTGAACAACACCATGCCGCACTGAACAACACCATTCCGCACTGAACAACACCATGCCGCACTGAACACCATGCCGCACTGAACAACACCATGCCGCACTGAACAACACCATGCCGCACTGAACAACATTATGCCGCACTGAACAACACCATGCCGCACTGAACAACACCATCCCGCACTGAACAACACCATGCCGCATTGAACAACACCATGCCGCACTGAACAACACCATCCTGCACTGAACAACACCATCCCGCACTAAACAACACCATGCCGCACTGAACAACATTATGGCGCACTGGACAACATTATGCCGCACTGAACAACACCATGCCGCACTGAACAACACCATGCCGCACTGAACAACACCATGCCGCACTGAACAACACCATGCCGCACTGAACAACATTATGCCGCACTGAACAACACCATCCCGCACTGAACAACACCATGCCGCACTGAACAACACGATCCCGCATTGAACAACACCATCCTGCACTGAACAACACCATGCCGCACTGAACAACACCATGCCGCACTGAACAACACCATTCCGCACTGAACAACACCATGCCGCACTGAACAACACCATCCTGCACTGAACAACACCATCCCGCACTGAACAACACCATGCCGCATTGAACAACACCATGCCGCACTGAACAACACCATCCTGCACTGAACAACACCATGCCGCACTGAACAACACCATGCCGCACTGAACAACACCATGCCGCACTGAACAACATTATGCCGCACTGAACAACATTATGCCGCACTAAACAACATTATGTCGCACTGAACAACACCATGCCGCACTGAACAACACCATGCTGCACTGAACAACATTATGCCGCACTGAACAACACGATCCCGCATTGAACAACACCATCCCGCAGTGAACAACACCATGCCGCATTGAACAACACCATGCCGCACTGAACAACACCATGCTGCACTGAACAACATTATGCTGCACTGAACAACACGATCCTGCATTGAACAACACCATGCCGCACTGAACAACACCATCCTGCACTGAACAACACCTTTCCACACTGAACAACACCATGCCGCACTGAACAACATTATGCCGCACTGAACAACACCATGCCGCACTGAACAACACCATGCCGCACTGAACAACACCATGCCGCACTGAACAACACCATGCCGCAATGAACAACACCATCCCGCACTGAACAACACCATGCCGCATTGAACAACACCATGCCGCACTGAACAACACCATCCCGCACTGAACAACACCACCCCGCACTAAACAACACGATCCCGCATTGAACAACACCATCCCGGACTGAACAACACCATGCCGCACTGAACAACACCATTCCGCACTGAACAACACCATGCCGCACTGAACAACACCATGCCGCACTGAACAACACCATGCCGCACTGAACAACACCATGCCGCACTGAACAACATTATGCCGCACTGAACAACACCATGCCGCACTGAACAACACCATCCCGCACTGAACAACACCATGCCGCATTGAACAACACCATGCCGCACTGACCAACACCATCCTGCACTGAACAACACCATCCCGCACTGAACAACACCATGCCGCACTGAACAACATTATGGCGCACTGAACAACATTATGCCGCACTGAACAACACCATGCCGCACTGAACAACACCATGCCGCACTGAACAACACCATGCCGCACTGAACAACATTATGCCGCACTGAACAACATTATGCCGCACTGAACAACACCATGCCGCACTGAACAACACCATGCCGCACTGAACAACACCATGCCGCACTGAACAACACGACGTCGCACTGAACAACACGACGCCGCACAGAACAACACGACGCCGCACAGAATAACACAATACCGCACAGAACAACACAATACCGCACAAACAGTTTTAGATAATATTACGTCGCAGTCATGTGACGCGGACATGACGTCAATAGGCGGAACTCACGGCAAAATTATAATCCGTGGGCGTGGCTTGCAACAGGAAGTAGGAAAGCGGCAGTTCTGGCAAACAAGACACAGCGGTTAGTAACACGATGACTAACAAGGCAAATATTTTTGTTTTCAGCTTGCAACTTGACCGTCTAGAGCGTACAAGGTAATTACAACTGTTTTTTTTTAGCCCTGAAAAGCGAGGGAGTGTGGCGTTTGGGAGGAATGTCGAACTCGGCGTCTGCTTCCAGCCACAGACGCCAAATTTCGACGATTATTTCGACTGGTCAACGGTTGTAAATTATTGCGTTGACTAAAAACTTTATTTAACTCTACTCTTAACTTTGCCGTTTCAGATATGCGGGTATTACACCGCGGAAATGACGTCAATAGGCTGAACTCTCGCCAAAATTCAAATCTGTGGGCGCAATGGCCTTGAGCGAGACACCGGATACAAACACGACGATTATCAACAGAAATATCTTTATTTTCTGCTTGCAAGTGGACCGTCTAGAGCGTACACGGTAAGTACAACTCATTGTGTTTAAAAAGATTTACGTTTGTGTAGTTTGCGTTGCGTTGTATCTGTGAATGTTGGTTGAGGCTAAATGTTAATGTTTAATTTCATTCCTTTAGGTTCCACGGTGTTTGTTGGCTGTATGTTTTCCACTGCAAGAAGAGGCTCGTATCATTGACCAGCAGGAGCTACAATGGTGAGTACCCCTTTCGTCTTCCATTTATGTTAAACACTTCCTATTTCATGTCTAACAGTACTCGATTTAACAAATAACCATAAATAAATACAGTGTGGGCAGTCACGTTAACATATGTGATTATCCTGCCTAATATGTTTATCACAAATATGTCACTAATCACTAATATGTTTATTTGTTTATCACAACACCTTTGGACCTTCAGCAATCGATTATTTCCCTTCATCTACATAGAGACAGAACGATGGTGTCTTAAACATCTCATTCATTTCACCAAATAACTTCACGCAGGTGGATAACGGCCGTCTCGGTCACGCTATGTTGCGTGATGCAGTTTTGAAGAACCAAATGCATTTATTCAATGAATAAGTCAAGCTAGTTCTATGTTTATGATGTTGTAAGTTACGGTACCGATTGAAGTTGAGTTCGAAGCCAGTGGAAAACAGCGCTGCGTTTGTGCTCTCCAGGTACAAATGTTGTGATCTCTGACTGACGACCGGGCGAGACTCGAGTAAGAGATGTCCAAACGAGCTCCGGCAGGGCGGGCCAAGGCGGAGCGAACGGACGCCCTTCAGGCCGCCAATGACGAGCTGAGAACCAAACTGATGGACGTCCAGTTAGAACTTCAGCAGGAGAAGAACAAGGTGAAAACCTCAACAGACAGACACTGCCTGCCTCCCTGCCTGCCTCCCTGCCTGCCTCCCTGCCTGCCTCCCTCCCTCCCAGTTTTCCCGATGTAGATTAGACATGCGTGTGCCATGACTGTGTCAGCCTACATCAACAAATGCACCGAGGACGTCAGCACCACTAAGAATATCATCACCCGGGGCAACCAACGACCCTGGATGACTGAGGAGGTACGTCAAACGCTACGAGCGCGGAACTCTGCCTTCAAGTCTGGCGACAAGGAGACACTGAGGACAGCGAGAGCCAACTTGAACCGTGCCATCAGGATAGCGAAGCGAGACCGCAGTCGAAAATTTCAGGATCGTTTCCACGACGTCAAAAACATCAGGAGTATGTGGCAAGGCATACGGGCGATTACAGACTACAACTCACCCTCCCCCCCCCCGGTGGGTGTAGTTGATGCTGACTTTCTAAATGGTCTAAATAACTTCTTTGGGAGGTTCGAGGCACTAAACGGCACTCCAGCAGTTAAAACTGTCCCCCATCAGGAAGAGGAGGTACTCTGCCTTGACTCCGCCGATGTGTTGAAGACCCTGAGGAGAGTCAACCCCTGTAAGGCCCCTGGCCCCGACAACATTCCTGGGCGTGTGTTCAGGGAATGTGCAAGTCATCTGGCTGGGGTCATCACAGACATTTTTAACACCTCGCTGGGCCAAGCCACAGTGCCGGCGTGCTTTAAGACTGCCTCCATCATTCCGGTGCCGAAGAAACCTCAAATCACCTAATTTATTGATTACCGGCCTGTTGCACTGACTCCGGTTATGATGAAGTGCTTCGAAAGGCTGCTTAAAGGTCACATCGTTTCCAGACTCCCCCTATTATTTGACCCGTTCCAGTTTGCCGACCGGCAAAACCGCTCCACTCAGGACGCCATCTCCTCCGTTCTTCACCTGAGCCTGGCTCACCTGGAGGAGAAGAACACCCATGTGCGGAGGCTGTTCCTGGACTTCAGCTCAGCGTTTAACACCATCATCCCACAGCATCTGGTAGGAAAATTGGAACACCTGGGCTTCAACACCCCCCTTCGCAACTGGCTGCTAGACTTCCTCACCAACAGACCTCAGTCAGTCCGGGTCGGACAGAACACCTCTGATGTCATCACCCTCAGCACAGGCTCCCTTCAGGGCTGCGTCCTGAGCCCCCTGCTGTGCACCCTGATGACACACGACTGCGTCCTCAGGTTCACCACCAATCACATCGTGAAGTCAGCAGACGACACAACGGTGGTGGGGCTCATCAGAGACAACAACGACCTGGACTACAGAGAGGAGGTGGAGCAGCTGGTGGGCTGGTGCAGAGAAAACAGCCTGATCCTGAATGAGGAGAAGATGAAGGAGATCATCGTCGACTTCAGGAAAAAACAGCCTCACCACGCTCCACTGATCATCAACAGCTCAGCTGTGGAGGTGGTCAGCACCACCAAATTCCTGGGGGTCCACATCACAGAAGACCTCACCTGGACTATGAACACTACGGCACTGGTCAAGAGGGCACAGAAGCGCTTGTACTTCCTGCGGAGGATGAGGAGAGCCCACCTGCCCCCACCCATCATGAGGACGTTCTACAGGAGCACCATAGAGAGCATTCTGACAAGCTGTCTCTCTGTGTGGTGTGGAGGCTGCACCGCCTCCGATTGGAAGAACGTGAGGAGTGGTGAGGACAGCAGAGAGGATCATAGGGGCTCCTCTTCCCTCCATTCAGGACATTTCATCTCAGCGCTGCATGTCCCGTGCCCGTAACATCATCAATGACCCATCACACCCCCACCATGGACTGTTCTCCCTGCTGCCCTCTGGGAAGAGGTTTGCAGCATCCGCTGCAGGTCCACCAGGTTCTGCAACAGCTTTTTCCCTGCTGTCATCAGACTGTTGAACACTAGAACTGTTGAGCTCTAAACTGAACTCTGCATCACACATTCACAGAACTGTACTTTATGACACTACGGACCTCTATCTTGCACTATCTCGCACTACCAACTTTACTGAACTTGTATAAACCCTTTAAATAGAAGTTTAATACATGGTTTAGCATTCCTCTGCACACTCTTGAATACTGTTTTGCCTACTTGCACTATTGCATAATTATCACTGCTGCACTTTATACTTATTTTTAATATATATATATATATATATATATATATAGTATATATGTATATATATATATTTTCATAGGATATGTTACTTCTATTCAACTGCAATATCACTACTTTGTTGTAAGACGTATGCAACGGAATTTCGTTTTGTATGCACCATGTGCAGACAAGATGACAATAAAGTTTGTCTAAGTCTAAGTCATGTCAGGTCAGCTGTCTGGAGAGAGAGAGAAGTCAGGACCTGCGGGCGGAGCACCACCGTGCCACCGCCGCCATGACGGAACTCAAAAGCAAACTCCATGAGGAGAAGCAGAAAGAGTTAGCCATTACCAGGGAGACATTACTGCGGCAGCATGAAATGGAGCTGATGAGAGTGATCAAAGTCAAAGATGGAGAGATCCAGCGACTGAATGCCTTGGTTCTCAGCCTGAGGGACGGCTCCATGGACAAGGTGATCCGCTCTATCCGTGTCTGACTATCCGCACGCCACGTCGGGCTTCGATGCGGCCGCTACCGTATTGTGTAGCTTGTCCCCAGTAAGCGTCGCGGCGCTCCGTTGCGGTCTCAACGGCCCGGTGTGGCGCAATGTCTGCTCAGGTGAGGAGGGGGGGCGCTTTGCTGGCGGAGGTGGAGGAGACGCGGCGGTGTCGGGAGACCGAGCGGTGTCGCCTCCACCAGGAGCGCGGAAGAAGCCCTGGCAGCGGCCTAGCAGGCCTGGCAGTCCCGAGCGGCCGAGCTCCGATCGGCTCATCACCAGCATCGGGAGGAGCTGAGCCGAACCAAGAGAGACTGCGAGAGGGAGATCCGCCGACTGGTAGGACTGATCAGATGCGCGGTGCGTGACTATGTTCCCAATTTCGTTGTATACCTGCAGTGCAATGACACCTAAGGCATTCTATTCTATTCTATTTCACAAGAAGAAAATGTCCGGTTGCTCGCTTCGCTTTTGTCACAGCAAAGGTGTTCTAGTCGATTCAAGAACAAAATTGGCCGGTTGCTCTCTTTGTTTTTGTCACAATTCTGGCAAATGAGTTTGCCCGCCTGCCTGAGCGCTCCCCGTTTGTACATCCAGACGGATGAGATCAAGCTGAAAGACAGAGCGGTTAGTGTTTTGGATGAAACCCTGGGGCCGGCCACGTCCACCGCCTTCAGCTGCAGACTCAGGCTGCCGAGCAGCAGATCGCTGCCCTGAGGGATTCCCAAAGGGCGGGCCTAAACTACCCTGGAAGTGGGGTCAACGCCGCTACTAGCAATCCTCTTCATTGCGTAAGCCACCTCATCACACACTTGCAGTACGCATGACTTAGTTCGTTGCTGGAGGAAGGTAGCACAAAAACAGTTTTGAACTTTGAACGAGTGCTTGTGTGTGTGTGTTGCGGGGCGTTTTCAGTCTCAGGAGGATCGGGACACGCGACGGTTTCATCTGAAAATCGCTGAGCTCAGCGCAGTCATCAGGAAACTGGAGGATCGAAACGCCCTGCTTTCTGAAGAGCGCAATGAACTGGTAATTTATTGACGGCACGCTTGAAGGTTTGCGCTACGTTTGATGCGCGCCATCCAGCGAGGCACCCATTGCGCTTGCTTATTAGTTGAGCGGCGCGGCGAGTCGGTTGCCTGGTAGATGTCTTTTATTGGGAGCCAAAGCCACGATTCCGTTCAAACCGATGCAAAAGGAATGGATACGTTCTGGCCCGCGTGTTGTGCGTCTTTCACATCCCGCACTTCATGCTTGCAGCTAAAGCGACTGAGAGAAACAGAAAGCCAGTTTCTGCCACTCCTGTACAAAAACAAACGCCTGAGCAGGAAGAATGAAGAACTCTCGCTGGTGCTGTGTCGCCTTGAAAACAAAGTGCGCTTTGTCACCCAGGAGAACGAGGAGATGGCAAGCTTGGTAAGTCGACGCGGACAACGGCGGCGTGCCAACAGAGTCCACTGCATTTGTGTTCCACAGAGAAGGCCTAGTTCGCTCAATGACCTGGACCGCGGTTGCGGCCAGCAGGACGGTGAAATGGAGTTCCTTCAAGTTGTGGAGCAGCGGCACATCATCGACGACTTGTCCAAGGTCTTCAGGCAGGCGACTCGGTGCACGTACGGCAGCGCCGCGCTCGCTCGCTGTCGCCAGGAAACCTTTTCCGTCCAAAGCTTGGCCGGCGGCCGCCATCCAAAAAATTGGCCCCTTAAATTCCGACCTTTCAAGCAGGAGCATTGTGCGCACGCGTTTGAACACGCTTTAGACTTGTTTTGCCGTTTTCAGCAGCTCAAAGCTCCCGTTTTGTCAGCGCCTTTGCCACTCGCTGTGCGCTGAAAACGACGGACTTGCCCGGCTGCTCAGCCCGTCAACCATGAGCCGCGAGCGCGACGTCATTGTCCGTAGGCAGCTAGTGGCAAAATGCACCCTGTTAGAGTTGCGCTCGCTCCAACTTATTTTGCAAGAACCACACGGGAGACAAGTAAGTTCTTTTGGACACCTGCAGGTGGAGAGTCCATCCGTTGTACGAATGAAGTCTGACTCTCGGCTCCTGCACGAGCATTTTAATTAAGAGAAACAGGGTGGGTGTAAGAGTGGATTGAATAGAGGAAGCCCTTGACCTCTAGTCAAAACATAGCAAGGGGTGTTTTACGACTTTGTGTAGGAAGGGATAAGCGATAGGGATAAATAAGGGATAAATAATATTATTTATTACAGGTCGCAGTCAAAGTCAAAGCAACACAATGATACGATAAAGATAATCTGGAAAACCCTGACACACCCTGTAGTTGTCACTTTTGGAAAAGACGAGCGTCCCTCCAATCATCGCCGGTGACGTGTTTTTCAGGCTCTGGAGACAGGAGCTCATGTCAGAAATGTCATTGTGAGTCGCG
The DNA here is from genome assembly GCF_059516105.1 of Syngnathus floridae. Taxonomy (NCBI): domain Eukaryota; kingdom Metazoa; phylum Chordata; class Actinopteri; order Syngnathiformes; family Syngnathidae; genus Syngnathus; species Syngnathus floridae. The sequence continues at coordinate 126,631 of NW_028284105.1, read as the reverse complement.
TTTGTTTCTGCGCCGGAGCCGTTCGTTCCCTTTGCATCCAAAGAATCTCAAAGGCGGATTATTTGTGTCGACAGGAGAGAGATTTGCTGCTACGATACCGACGTCGAGAATCTCTGAGGAGGAACAAAGCGTGAGGTCCTGCAAGGTGAGTCTGTTTGTTTGCGGCTGCTTGGTGTTGCGCAAGATGAAATGGCCTTTTTCTCGCTATCGTTCCTCTCGTCGATTCATCGTGAGGTGTCGCTTCAGTTTGTTCAGAGAGATGTTTGCTTCCGCGCCCGCAGGTCATCGAAACATTTTACGGCTACGACGAAGACGTGTTGGTGGACTCGGACGGATCGTCCTTGTCTTTTCACACCGACAGAACCCCCGACACGGAACCCGAAGAGGTAGCCCGCCATTTCTGCCAGCGTATTGGCACCAAACATTCCTCTTCAGCCTGGAATCGGACTCGTCTTTGCGTCGCGGGTGCTTTGTCGCCGGTCTGACTGATTCTGGTACTAGTGCTGTGTTGCATTGGTGTGTGCATGAAGAGGCGGAGCTTCGCTACCGCCAGCTGACGCAAGAATATCAAGCGCTGCAACGAGCCTACGCTCTGCTAGCCCAGACCAGCGAAAGGGGACTACGACGCCGAGAAGGAGATCAAGGTGGCGCCCCTTCCCGCAACCCCCGGCCGGGTCGCAGCCTCCCCGTTCTCACCCAGCCTCGGGTGTTCTCTGGTCTGAAAGGAGAAGGAGGAGCCTCCCTCCTCCTCCTTTCAGACCAGAGAAAAGCTGATGGTAGAAATGGGTCACTATCAAAGCAGAGTAGCAGATCTGGAGTCAGCGCTGAAGCAACAAGGACAGGTAAGCTCATCAATGAGCACACCTTTTTCTCAGACAAAATAGCTACATTCTTCAGTCACTCATCCGTCTGGCATTACTGGACCAACCCCCGAACGTGGCTGGGAAAATGCGGAGAAAAGCAAATGTCATTTTCCAGTCAACCAAAGAATTTGTGGATGAAAATGACACAACATTCCAAAGCTGTCCACGCGTTTGTCTCTTCTAGAATGTCAAGTGGGTGGAGGAGAAGCAGCTGCTGCGTCAGAGCAATCAGCAGTTGGCCGAAAAGGTGACGGAAAGAAAGGCGCTGGGCGGAGTCGCTTGGCGTCACACCTGTCGGGAAGCCCCGCAGATGAGGTCTGACTGTCTTTTCAGGTCAGGCGGATGGAGGCGGAAGAAGCGCGTCTGAAAGAGCACATCCAGGATATCCGAGACCAAAACGAACTGCTTGAGTTCCGCATCCTGGAGCTGGAGGTGGGAAGACTCGCACAAGCGTGTTGAGGCCAGAGATGTGACGGACGGACGGACGGACGGACGGACGGATGCATGCCTCTGCCTTTCAGGAGAGGGAGTGGCGCTCCCCCGTCTTGAAGTTTCTGCAAGTCCGTTTCCCAGACGGCCTCAGCCCTTTGCAGATCTACTGCGAGGCCGAGGGCGTGAGCGTACGTAAGGCGTCCCTCGCAACCCTAACCTTAACCCGAGGTCCCAGAACACCTTACATTGCTCCTTGCGCCTTTCCCCCGGACATCGTCATCAGTGATCTGATGAAGAAGCTGGACATCCTGGGCTATAACGCCGTAAGTGTATGTCGAACTCCTTATGTTCGCACTCCACGAGACTCGGCGGCTCAAATGTGACTTTTGGAAGGCTTTGCGCTGAAAGAAGCTTGTTGATGCTGTGCCTTTGGGCTCTTGCAGAATCTCACCAACGAGGAGCAGGTGGTCGTGATTCACGCCAGGACCCTTCTCACCCTAGCCGAGAAGGTAACGCGCACGTCCACGCACGCTCTCGCATTCTGCTTATGTGACAGCAGCCTTTCCTCAGTGGTTAGAATACATCAAAGTGACCAAGTCAGCACTTCAACAGAAGATGTTGGACATTGAAAGTGAGAAGGTAGACAGACACGCGACATCAGCCAAGGGGAACTCCGGCAATGTGCCCCAACAATTCTGACCTTGAGCTGTGCTAGGATATGTTCTGCAAGCAGAAGGGCTACCTGGATGAAGAGTTGGACTTCAGGAAGTGTTCCATGGACCAGGCTCATAAGGTAAGCCGCCCTCAAATCTCCCGCCGGACCACTGATGGACGAGGATTGCGGCCCAGAGGATCCTGGAGCTGGAGGCCATGTTGTACGAGGCGCTACCGCAGCGGGACTGCCCCGCCACGGACGGCGAAAAAGCCAGCCACGCTGGCGTGAATGACGTGCTGACGGCGGATCAGAGAGAAGAGCTTAGGAGCGCCGTGGACCAATGGAAGCGAGCCCTGATGTGCGAGTTGAGGGAGCGCGACGCTTGCATCCTCCAAGAGAGAATGGATCTGCTGCACAGCGCGCAACAGGTAAGGGCCCAAAGCCAGCCCGGCACTTACTTGCACGCTTACTGGCTTTTGAATGCCACTTTCCATTTGTCCGTCCTAGAGGAACAAAGAGCTGAAAGAATTCATCGAAGCTCAGAAGAGACAAATCAAACAATTGGAGGAGAAGTTTCTGTTTCTCTTTCTATTCTTCTCCTTGGCCTTCATTCTGTGGCCCTAACACCAGCTGGTGAGTGAGCTCCAGCGGCACCGCACTCGACACCTCCGATACACTGCCAGCCGGTCTCAGACGTTGGCAGACGCTCCGATGCCAACGTATACCCCCCGCCACGGTGACAGAGGCACCGCGTCACACCGGCGCTCATCCAATCAGAAGGCAGGAAAAGCAAATTCACATGCAGGGCACTTTTGAACCAGAAGAGAGCGCCACAAAAAACGGTTGTTGCCCCAAACGCGCACTAAAAAGGGTCAGAATAACAAGAGTCCCACTGGCCAGCCGGGGCCACCCGTCCAGCTGTTTCTTCAGGGGGGAAAAAAATTGGAGTCACCGGTGAGTACATTTTGCATTTAGCTCTGCTTTTCTGCTTCTGTCTTCAAGTGTGTGGCATCCTGCGATCAAAGAGTCAGCCAACCCCAAAGCGGTTGACCTCAACGTCCCACCACCATGCCTACCAGAGCAGGTGACGTGATGCTTTGGACATCCTTCCGTCTCAGATGCCCAAAAGTACTCTTTGCCACATCTGCGGCAATACGGTGTCTTTTCAAAGGTGCAAATAAATCCAGCGTGGGCGGAACACGCACGTCTTCGGTTTTTCCCGCTTTGTTTGTGTGACAGCTGTTGTGAAAATTTTATACAAATAAAGTTGTATAGTACAGGTTTGGCCAAGCCGCAACTCCCGAACCGCATGCGGCTCTTTTATGTTCATATCAACATTTGTGTGTGTGTGTGTGTGTGTGTGTGGGGGGGGGGGGGGGTTGTGCGTGTTGGCTTCACTTGAGTTCAATTTGGTATTTTGGTCAAAAGCGCATGTGGTGAAATTCCACAAAGTAGGATGGGCAAACACATTTCTTTAAACTATGAGTGTCAATTGGGCTCTCGAAATGGCAGGGAAAAGATGCACAGCAAAACGAAAATACGTAGATGAACACAGGACGTTTTAATCAGAGTGGGAAAGTTTCTATTTTTTGTTGAACGTGATGGCAAACCATTCTGCCTGATATGTCAGACCTCAGCGCATTTCAAAGATTCAAATCTTCAGCGCCATGCACTTCAGCTCACTCCATGCTAACATTGATCAGGCGTCGAACCCGCATCATCATGCTTAAGAGGTGGCCATGCTAACCAGTGCGCCATTATGTCAACGCATAATAACTAAGTCTACTGGTCAAAACAGCGGTTACTATATGACGTCGCTACGTCGTGGTCACGTGACGCAGACAAGACGTCAATGGACGTGGGCAGAGTTAACTTGTTTAAAAGGGAGTAGGCAGAAGAAATATTTAATTTATTTAAATCTATTTTGAGTGCACACCATTATGCCAATGCATAACAACTGTAAATCTACTAAACAAAACAGCGGTTGCTATATGACATCTGCCACGTCGTGGTCACGTGACATACGTGACGTCGATGGGCGTAACTTTCGCCGGAATTCAAATCCGCGGGGAGAGTTAACTTGTTTAAAAGAGAGTGGGCAGAAGAATTATTTAATTTATTTAAATCTATTTGGTGTGTGCGCCATTATGTCAATGCATAACAACTGTAAGTCTACTAAACAAAACAGCGGTTGCTATATGACGTCTGCCACGTCGTGGTCACGTGACGCGGACGTGACGTCGACGCCTACTTTACATCCCACCGATCACAGGACCCCTCGGCTGCATAACCGTGCCCCCTTCCCAACCAATCGGATTTGCTATACGCGAAAACGACGCCAATGGAAAGAGCTTCCGCCCAAATTTAAATCCGTGGGCGTGGCTCGCAGCAGGAAGTAGGAAAATGGCGGCGATGTTGACAAAGACACAGCGGATGGTAACATACGACTAACAAGAGAAATATTTTTATTTTCTGCTTGCAACTGGACCGTCCAGAGCGTACACGGTAAGTACAACTCATCGTTTTTAAAAAGAAGTACTTTTGTTGCCCTGAAAAGCGAGTGAGCGTGGCGTTTGTGGGGGACGTCGAATTTCGACGATTCTTTCTGGTCAACGGTTGTAAATGATTGTGTTGATTAAAAAAGAAAACTTGATGTAACTCTACTTTTAACTGCCGTTTCAGATAGATTTGGAATTGCATCACATCCAATTTTGCCTAGAGCGTACACGGTAAGTAACACTCGTTGTGTTTAAGGAGATTTACGTTTGTAATAGCAGAAGTGTAGCCGCGTTGCGTTGTACGTGTGAATGTTGGTCCGGGCGAAATGTTAATGTTTAATTTCATTCCTTTAGGTTCCACGGTGTTTGTTGGCTGCAAGTTTTCCACTGCAAGAAGAGGCTCATATCATTGACCAGGAGCGAGCTACAATGGTGAGTAGCCATAACATTTATGTTAAACACTTCCTATTTCATGTCTAACAGTACTTGATTTAACAAATAACCATAAATAAATACAGTGTGGGCACTGAAGTTAACATATGTGATTATACTGCCTAATCTGTCACCGAGTAGATTGTTGCAAAGTAATATAAGATCCAAAGTTGTAATTCAGAATAGTTTTCAAAAGAAGGCCATTAGAATTATATACAAGTCTGATTACCCTGAACAAGCTATTAATTAAATCACAAATTCTTCAATTCAAAGATTTGGTAGATTATCAGACAAATAATGTCTAACAGTAATTGATTTAACACATCACGATAAGTAGATTGAGTGTGGGCACTCTCAAGTTAACATATGTGATTATACTGCCTAATCTGTTACAGAGTATGTTGTTGCCAAGTAATGTAGAATAGATCCAAAGTAGTAATCCAGAATAGTTTTGAAGAGGCCATTAGAATGATAAACAAATCTGATTACCTTGAACATAATAACAAGCTAAGTGTTTAATATGTCCTATGAAGTCAAAATTGGGCACCATCATGTGGTGAAATTTGGAATTGCATCACATCCAATTTTGCCTGGGAACAAACAGATTACATAAATCTTAGTTTTGAATAAGCCACTCCTTCTCAAACAAGTAAACTCTGCCCATTTTGCGCAGTAGATGTTCTGTTAATATCTAGTATTTATACAAAGTCATAATTTAAATTGCTTTCAACCTTCATTCATCGGTTCAACCAACATTACTCGCTCTTATTACCAACTTGTATTGATTTAACTAAGCGTTTAATACTTCCTATCAGGTCTCAAATCGAGATTTGGCAAAATACAATTTCAGCAAATCCAATTTTGCCAGGGAACAAAAATAGATTAAATAAACTAAATAAGTCCTCTTCCCATTAAATAAATCAGAAAAGTCTGTCTTGTAACCAGTCCTCTTCAAACAAGTAAAGTCTGCCCATTTTGTGCCGTAGATTTTGTGTCTATGCCTAGTATTTAAACAAAATCATAATTTAAACGACTTCTTTCCTTCATTCACTTTGGAAATTTGGAATTGCAGCAAATCGAATTTTGGCAGGGAACAAAAATAGATCAATTAAACTAAATAAGTCTTCTTCCCATTAAATAAATTAAAAAAGTCTGTCTTGTAACCAGTCCTTTTCAAACAAGTAAAGTCTGCCCATTTTGTGCCGTCGATTTTGTGTTAATGCCTAGTATTTATACAAAATCATAATTTAAAGGACTTCATTCCTTCATTCACTTTGGAAATTTGGAATTGCAGCACATCAAATTTTGCCTGGGAAGAAAAGTAGATTAAATAAATTTAATAAGTCTTACTACTTCCCATTAAATAAATTAAATACGTCTTACTTGTTCCCACTCCTTTTCAAAACAGTAGTTTAAAACGAGGGCCCTTCACTCAATCTTTAACCTCAACCCCGCACGTTGTGTTGTATCTGTGAATGTTGGTTGTGGCCAAATGATAGTTTTCTTTCATTCGTTTAGGTTCCAAGAAAACTTGATGTAACTCTACTTTTAACTGCCGTTTCAGATAAGCGGGTATTACGTCGCAGTCAAATGCCGCGGATATGACGTAATTGCCCGAACCTCCGCCAAAATTCAAATCTGTTGGCGCGATGGCCGTGAGCCACTGAGCAGCGACGATTATCAACAGAAATATCTTTATTTTCTGCTTGCAACTGGACCGTCTAGAGCGTACACGGTAAGTAACACTCATTGTGTTTAAGGAGATTTACGTTTGTAATAGCAGAAGTGTAGCCGCGTTGCGTTGTACGTGTGAAAATTGGTCGAGGCGAAATGTTAATGTTTAATTTCATTCCTTTAGGTTCCACGGTGTTTGTTGGCTGCAAGTTTTCCACTGCAAGAAGAGGCTCGTATCATTGACCAGGAGCGAGCTACAATGGTGAGTAGCCATAACATTTATGTTAAACACTTCCTATTTCATGTCTAACAGTACTTGATTTAACAAATAACCATAAATAAATACAGTGTGGGCACTGAAGTTAACATATGTGATTATACTGCCTAATCTGTCACGGAGTAGATTGTTGCAAAGTAATATAAGATCCAAAGTTGTAATTCAGAATAGTTTTCAAAAGAAGGCCATTAGAATTATATACAAGTCTGATTACCCTTAACATAACAACAAGCTATTAATTAAATCACAAATTCTTCAATTCAAAGATTTGGTAGATTATCAGACAAATAATGTCTAACAGTAATTGATTTAACACATCACGATAAGTAGATTGAGTGTGGGCACTCTCAAGTTAACAGATATGATTATACTGCCTAATCTGTTACAGAGTATGTTGTTGCCAAGTAATGTAGAATAGATCCAAAGTAGTAATCCAGAATAGTTTTGAAGAGGCCATTAGAATAATAAACAAATCTGATTACCTTGAACATAATAACAAGCTAAGTGTTTAATATGTCCTATGAAGTCAAAATTGGGCACCATCATGTGGTGAAATTTGGAATTGCATCACATCCAATTTTGCCTGGGAACAAACAGATTAAATAAATCTTAGTTTTGAATAAGCCACTCCTTCTCAAACAAGTAAACTCTGCCCATTTCGCGCAGTAGATGTTCTGTTAATATCTAGTATTTATACAAAGTCATAATTTAAATTGCTTTCAACCTTCATTCATCGGTTCAACCAACATTACTCGCTCTTATTACCAACTTGTATTGATTTAACTAAGCGTTTAATACTTCCTATCAGGTCTCAAGGCAAGATTTGGCAAAATACAATTTCAGCAAATCCAATTTTGCCAGGGAACAAAAATAGATTAAATAAACTAAATAAGTCTTCTTCCCATTAAATAAATCAGAAAAGTCTGTCTTGTAACCAGTCCTCTTCAAACAAGTAAAGTCTGCCCATTTTGTGCCGTAGATTTTGTGTCTATGCCTAGTATTTAAACAAAATCATAATTTAAACGACTTCTTTCCTTCATTCACTTTGTAAATTTGGAATTGCAGCAAATCGAATTTTGCCAGGGAACAAAAATAGATCAATTAAACTAAATAAGTCTTCTTCCCATTAAATAAATTAAAAAAGTCTGTCTTGTAACCAGTCCTTTTCAAACAAGTAAAGTCTGCCCATTTTGTGCCGTCGATTTTGTGTTAATGCCTAGTATTTATACAAAATCATAATTTAAAGGACTTCATTCCTTCATTCACTTTGGAAATTTGGAATTGCAGCACATCAAATTTTGCCTGGGAAGAAAAGTAGATTAAATAAATTTAATAAGTCTTACTACTTCCCATTAAATAAATTAAATACGTCTTACTTGTTCCCACTCCTTTACAAAAAAGTAGTTTAAAACGAGGTCCCTTCACTCAACCTTTAACCCTATTTATTCACCTTCTAGGCTAAGTGTTAAAGGCTAAGTGTTAAAGGCTAAGTGTTAAAGGCTAAGTGTTAGAGGCTAAGTGCCAGAGGCTAGGCGCCAGAGGCGAGTTTTTGTGGGCTGAAGTTTTAGTGGGGTTAGTGTGAATACAATCCAAAAGAATACAACAGAATACAATACAATAGAATATAATACATAGATTAAATTCAATAGCTCTTACTACTTCCCATTAAATAAATTAAATACGTCTTACTTGTTCCCAATCCTTTTCAAAAAAGTAGTTTAAAACGAGGGCCCTTCACTCAACCTTTAACCTCAACCCCGCACGTCACATTGTGTTGTATCTGTGAATGTTGGTTGTGGCCAAATGATAGTTTTCTTTCATTCGTTTAGGTTCCACGGTGTTTGTTGGCTATGTTTTCCACTGTCAGAAGGATGAAAATACAAAGTACAACGCTTGGACGTGGGCGAAGACGTCACCGGTGAGTCCTTCCTTCCTATTTATTTACCTTCTAGATGCTAGAGGCTAAGTGTTAGAGGCTAAGTGTTAGAGGCTAAGTGTTAAACACAATACGAACAACACAACGATACTGCACTGAACAACACGATACCGCACTGAGAAACACGATACCGCACTGAACAACACGATACCGCACTGAACAACACCATGCCGCACTGAACACCATGCCACACTGAACAACACCATCCCGCACTGAACAACACCATGCCGCACTAAACAACACCATGCCGCACTGAACAACACCATGCCTCACTGAACGACACCATGCCGCACTGAAAGACACCATGCCGCACTGAACGACACCATGCCGCACTGAAAGACACCATCCCGCACAGAACACCATGCCGCACTGAACAACACCATCCTGCACTGAACAACACCATCCCGCACTGAACAACACCATGCCGCACTGAACAACATTATGCCGCACTGAACATTATGCCGCACTGAACAACACCATGCCGCACTGAACAACACCATGCCGCACTGAACAACATTATGCCGCACTGAACAACACCATGCCGCACTGAACAACACCATGCCGCACTGAACAACACCATGCCGCACTGAACAACATTATGCCGCACTGAACAACACCATGCCGCACTGAACAACACCATCCTGCACTGAACAACACCATGCCGCACTGAACAACACCATGCCGCACTGAACAACACCATCCCGCACTGAACAACACCATCCCGCACTGAACAACACCATGCCGCACTGAACAACATTATGCCGCACTGAACAACATTATGCCGCACTGAACAACACCATGCCGCACTGAACAACACCATGCCGCACTGAACAACACCATGCCGCACTGAACAACATTATAACGCACTGAACAACACCATCCCGCACTGAACAACACCATGCCGCACTAAACAACATTATGCCGCACTGAACAACATTATGCCGAAATGAACAACACCATGCCGCACTGAACAACACCATGCCGCACTGAACAACACCATCCTGCACTGAACAACACCATCCCGCACTGAACAACACCATGCCGCACTGAACAACACCATGCCGCACTGAACAACACCATGCCGCAATGAACAACACCATCCCGCACTGAACAACATTATGCCGCACTGAACAACATTATGCCGCACTGAACAACATTATGCCGCACTGAACAACACCATGCCGCACTGAACAACACCATCCTGCACTGAACAACACCATCCCGCACTGAACAACACCATGCCGCACTGAACAACATTATGGCGCACTGAACAACATTATGCCGCACTGAACAACACCATGCCGCACTGAACAACACCATGCCGCACTGAACAACACCATGCCGCAATGAACAACACCATCCCGCACTGAACAACACCATGCCGCACTGAGCAACACCATGCCGCACTGAACAACACCATCCTGCACTGAACAACACCATGCCGCACTGAACAACACCATTGCGCACTGAACAACACCATGCCGCACTGAACAACATTACGCTGCACTGAACAACACCATGCCGCACTGAACAACACCATGCCGCACTGAACAACACCATGCCGCATTGAACAACACCATGCCGCATTGAACAACACCATGCCGCACTGAACAACACCATCCTGCACTGAACAACACCATGCCGCATTGAACAACACCATGCCGCACTGAACAACACCATCCTGCACTGAACAACACCATCCCGCACTGAACAACACCATCCCGCATTGAACAACACCATCCTGCACTGAACAACACCATGCCGCACTGAACAACACCATGCCGCACTGAACAACACCATTCCGCACTGAACAACACCATGCCGCACTGAACAACACCATCCTGCACTGAACAACACCATCCCGCACTGAACAACACCATGCCGCATTGAACAACACCATCCTGCACTGAACAACACCATCCTGCACTGAACAACACCATGCCGCACTGAACAACACCATGCCGCACTGAACAACACCATGCCGCACTGAACAACACCATGCCGCACTGAACAACATTATGCCGCACTGAACAACATTATGTCGCACTGAACAACACCATGCCGCACTGAACAACACCATGCCGCACTGAACAACATTATGCCGCACTGAAAAACACCATGCCGCACTGAACAACACCATCCCGCACTGAACAACACCATGCCGCATTGAACAACACCATGCCGCACTGAACAACACCATGCTGCACTGAACAACATTATGCTGCACTGAACAACACGATCCTGCATTGAACAACACCATGCCGCACTGAACAACACCATCCTGCACTGAACAACACCATCCTGCACTGAACAACACCACCCCGCACTGAACAACACGATCCCGCATTGAACAACACCATCCCGCACTGAACAACACCATGCCGCACTGAACAACACCATTCCGCACTGAACAACACCATGCCGCACTGAACAACACCATGCCGCACTGAACAACACCATGCCGCACTGAACAACACCATGCCGCACTGAACAACATTATGCCGCACTGAACAACACCATGCCGCACTGAACAACACCATCCCGCACTGAACAACACCATGCCGCATTGAACAACACCATGCCGCACTGAACAACACCATCCTGCACTGAACAACACCATCCCGCACTAAACAACACCATGCCGCACTGAACAACATTATGGCGCACTGGACAACATTATGCCGCACTGAACAACACCATGCCGCACTGAACAACACCATGCCGCACTGAACAACACCATGCCGCACTGAACAACACCATGCCGCACTGAACAACACCATGCCGCACTGAACAACACCATGCCGCACTGAACAACACCATGCCGCACTGAACAACACGATCCCGCATTGAACAACACCATCCTGCACTGAACAACACCATGCCGCACTGAACAACACCATGCCGCACTGAACAACACCATGCCGCACTGAACAACACCATGCCGCACTGAACGACACCATCCTGCACTGAACAACACCATCCCGCACTGAACAACACCATGCCGCATTAAACAACACCATGCCGCACTGAACAACACCATCCTGCACTGAACAACACCATGCCGCACTGAACAACACCATGCCGCACTGAACAACACCATGCCGCACTGAACAACATTATGCCGCACTGAACAACATTATGCCGCACTAAACAACATTATGTCGCACTGAACAACACCATGCCGCACTGAACAACACCATGCTGCACTGAACAACATTATGCCGCACTGAACAACACGATCCCGCATTGAACAACACCATCCCGCAGTGAACAACACCATGCCGCATTGAACAACACCATGCCGCACTGAACAACACCATGCTGCACTGAACAACATTATGCTGCACTGAACAACACGATCCTGCATTGAACAACACCATGCCGCACTGAACAACACCATCCTGCACTGAACAACACCATGCCGCACTGAACAACACCATGCCGCACTGAACAACATTATGCCGCACTGAAAAACACCATGCCGCACTGAACAACACCATGCCGCACTGAACAACACCATGCTGCACTGAACAACATTATGCTGCACTGAACAACACGATCCTGCATTGAACAACACCATGCCGCACTGAACAACACCATCCTGCACTGAACAACACCATCCTGCACTGAACAACACCACCCCGCACTGAAAAACACGATCCCGCATTGAACAACACCATCCCGCACTGAACAACACCATGCCGCACTGAACAACACCATTCCGCACTGAACAACACCATGCCGCACTGAACAACACCATGCCGCACTGAACAACATTATGCCGCACTGAACAACACCATGCCGCACTGAACAACACCATGCCGCACTGAACAACACCATGCCGCACTGAACAACACGACGTCGCACTGAACAACACGACGCCGCACAGAACAACACGACGCCGCACAGAATAACACAATACCGCACAGAACAACACAATACCGCACAAACAGTTTTAGATAATATTACGTCGCAGTCATGTGACGCGGACATGACGTCAATAGGCGGAACTCACGGCAAAATTATAATCCGTGGGCGTGGCTTGCAACAGGAAGTAGGAAAGCGGCAGTTCTGGCAAACAAGACACAGCGGTTAGTAACACGATGACTAACAAGGCAAATATTTTTGTTTTCAGCTTGCAACTTGACCGTCTAGAGCGTACAAGGTAATTACAACTGTTTTTTTTTAGCCCTGAAAAGCGAGGGAGTGTGGCGTTTGGGAGGAATGTCGAACTCGGCGTCTGCTTCCAGCCACAGACGCCAAATTTCGACGATTATTTCGACTGGTCAACGGTTGTAAATTATTGCGTTGACTAAAAACTTTATTTAACTCTACTCTTAACTTTGCCGTTTCAGATATGCGGGTATTACACCGCGGAAATGACGTCAATAGGCTGAACTCTCGCCAAAATTCAAATCTGTGGGCGCAATGGCCTTGAGCGAGACACCGGATACAAACACGACGATTATCAACAGAAATATCTTTATTTTCTGCTTGCAAGTGGACCGTCTAGAGCGTACACGGTAAGTACAACTCATTGTGTTTAAAAAGATTTACGTTTGTGTAGTTTGCGTTGCGTTGTATCTGTGAATGTTGGTTGAGGCTAAATGTTAATGTTTAATTTCATTCCTTTAGGTTCCACGGTGTTTGTTGGCTGTATGTTTTCCACTGCAAGAAGAGGCTCGTATCATTGACCAGCAGGAGCTACAATGGTGAGTACCCCTTTCGTCTTCCATTTATGTTAAACACTTCCTATTTCATGTCTAACAGTACTCGATTTAACAAATAACCATAAATAAATACAGTGTGGGCAGTCACGTTAACATATGTGATTATCCTGCCTAATATGTTTATCACAAATATGTCACTAATCACTAATATGTTTATTTGTTTATCACAACACCTTTGGACCTTCAGCAATCGATTATTTCCCTTCATCTACATAGAGACAGAACGATGGTGTCTTAAACATCTCATTCATTTCACCAAATAACTTCACGCAGGTGGATAACGGCCGTCTCGGTCACGCTATGTTGCGTGATGCAGTTTTGAAGAACCAAATGCATTTATTCAATGAATAAGTCAAGCTAGTTCTATGTTTATGATGTTGTAAGTTACGGTACCGATTGAAGTTGAGTTCGAAGCCAGTGGAAAACAGCGCTGCGTTTGTGCTCTCCAGGTACAAATGTTGTGATCTCTGACTGACGACCGGGCGAGACTCGAGTAAGAGATGTCCAAACGAGCTCCGGCAGGGCGGGCCAAGGCGGAGCGAACGGACGCCCTTCAGGCCGCCAATGACGAGCTGAGAACCAAACTGATGGACGTCCAGTTAGAACTTCAGCAGGAGAAGAACAAGGTGAAAACCTCAACAGACAGACACTGCCTGCCTCCCTGCCTGCCTCCCTGCCTGCCTCCCTGCCTGCCTCCCTCCCTCCCAGTTTTCCCGATGTAGATTAGACATGCGTGTGCCATGACTGTGTCAGCCTACATCAACAAATGCACCGAGGACGTCAGCACCACTAAGAATATCATCACCCGGGGCAACCAACGACCCTGGATGACTGAGGAGGTACGTCAAACGCTACGAGCGCGGAACTCTGCCTTCAAGTCTGGCGACAAGGAGACACTGAGGACAGCGAGAGCCAACTTGAACCGTGCCATCAGGATAGCGAAGCGAGACCGCAGTCGAAAATTTCAGGATCGTTTCCACGACGTCAAAAACATCAGGAGTATGTGGCAAGGCATACGGGCGATTACAGACTACAACTCACCCTCCCCCCCCCCGGTGGGTGTAGTTGATGCTGACTTTCTAAATGGTCTAAATAACTTCTTTGGGAGGTTCGAGGCACTAAACGGCACTCCAGCAGTTAAAACTGTCCCCCATCAGGAAGAGGAGGTACTCTGCCTTGACTCCGCCGATGTGTTGAAGACCCTGAGGAGAGTCAACCCCTGTAAGGCCCCTGGCCCCGACAACATTCCTGGGCGTGTGTTCAGGGAATGTGCAAGTCATCTGGCTGGGGTCATCACAGACATTTTTAACACCTCGCTGGGCCAAGCCACAGTGCCGGCGTGCTTTAAGACTGCCTCCATCATTCCGGTGCCGAAGAAACCTCAAATCACCTAATTTATTGATTACCGGCCTGTTGCACTGACTCCGGTTATGATGAAGTGCTTCGAAAGGCTGCTTAAAGGTCACATCGTTTCCAGACTCCCCCTATTATTTGACCCGTTCCAGTTTGCCGACCGGCAAAACCGCTCCACTCAGGACGCCATCTCCTCCGTTCTTCACCTGAGCCTGGCTCACCTGGAGGAGAAGAACACCCATGTGCGGAGGCTGTTCCTGGACTTCAGCTCAGCGTTTAACACCATCATCCCACAGCATCTGGTAGGAAAATTGGAACACCTGGGCTTCAACACCCCCCTTCGCAACTGGCTGCTAGACTTCCTCACCAACAGACCTCAGTCAGTCCGGGTCGGACAGAACACCTCTGATGTCATCACCCTCAGCACAGGCTCCCTTCAGGGCTGCGTCCTGAGCCCCCTGCTGTGCACCCTGATGACACACGACTGCGTCCTCAGGTTCACCACCAATCACATCGTGAAGTCAGCAGACGACACAACGGTGGTGGGGCTCATCAGAGACAACAACGACCTGGACTACAGAGAGGAGGTGGAGCAGCTGGTGGGCTGGTGCAGAGAAAACAGCCTGATCCTGAATGAGGAGAAGATGAAGGAGATCATCGTCGACTTCAGGAAAAAACAGCCTCACCACGCTCCACTGATCATCAACAGCTCAGCTGTGGAGGTGGTCAGCACCACCAAATTCCTGGGGGTCCACATCACAGAAGACCTCACCTGGACTATGAACACTACGGCACTGGTCAAGAGGGCACAGAAGCGCTTGTACTTCCTGCGGAGGATGAGGAGAGCCCACCTGCCCCCACCCATCATGAGGACGTTCTACAGGAGCACCATAGAGAGCATTCTGACAAGCTGTCTCTCTGTGTGGTGTGGAGGCTGCACCGCCTCCGATTGGAAGAACGTGAGGAGTGGTGAGGACAGCAGAGAGGATCATAGGGGCTCCTCTTCCCTCCATTCAGGACATTTCATCTCAGCGCTGCATGTCCCGTGCCCGTAACATCATCAATGACCCATCACACCCCCACCATGGACTGTTCTCCCTGCTGCCCTCTGGGAAGAGGTTTGCAGCATCCGCTGCAGGTCCACCAGGTTCTGCAACAGCTTTTTCCCTGCTGTCATCAGACTGTTGAACACTAGAACTGTTGAGCTCTAAACTGAACTCTGCATCACACATTCACAGAACTGTACTTTATGACACTACGGACCTCTATCTTGCACTATCTCGCACTACCAACTTTACTGAACTTGTATAAACCCTTTAAATAGAAGTTTAATACATGGTTTAGCATTCCTCTGCACACTCTTGAATACTGTTTTGCCTACTTGCACTATTGCATAATTATCACTGCTGCACTTTATACTTATTTTTAATATATATATATATATATATATATATAGTATATATGTATATATATATATTTTCATAGGATATGTTACTTCTATTCAACTGCAATATCACTACTTTGTTGTAAGACGTATGCAACGGAATTTCGTTTTGTATGCACCATGTGCAGACAAGATGACAATAAAGTTTGTCTAAGTCTAAGTCATGTCAGGTCAGCTGTCTGGAGAGAGAGAGAAGTCAGGACCTGCGGGCGGAGCACCACCGTGCCACCGCCGCCATGACGGAACTCAAAAGCAAACTCCATGAGGAGAAGCAGAAAGAGTTAGCCATTACCAGGGAGACATTACTGCGGCAGCATGAAATGGAGCTGATGAGAGTGATCAAAGTCAAAGATGGAGAGATCCAGCGACTGAATGCCTTGGTTCTCAGCCTGAGGGACGGCTCCATGGACAAGGTGATCCGCTCTATCCGTGTCTGACTATCCGCACGCCACGTCGGGCTTCGATGCGGCCGCTACCGTATTGTGTAGCTTGTCCCCAGTAAGCGTCGCGGCGCTCCGTTGCGGTCTCAACGGCCCGGTGTGGCGCAATGTCTGCTCAGGTGAGGAGGGGGGGCGCTTTGCTGGCGGAGGTGGAGGAGACGCGGCGGTGTCGGGAGACCGAGCGGTGTCGCCTCCACCAGGAGCGCGGAAGAAGCCCTGGCAGCGGCCTAGCAGGCCTGGCAGTCCCGAGCGGCCGAGCTCCGATCGGCTCATCACCAGCATCGGGAGGAGCTGAGCCGAACCAAGAGAGACTGCGAGAGGGAGATCCGCCGACTGGTAGGACTGATCAGATGCGCGGTGCGTGACTATGTTCCCAATTTCGTTGTATACCTGCAGTGCAATGACACCTAAGGCATTCTATTCTATTCTATTTCACAAGAAGAAAATGTCCGGTTGCTCGCTTCGCTTTTGTCACAGCAAAGGTGTTCTAGTCGATTCAAGAACAAAATTGGCCGGTTGCTCTCTTTGTTTTTGTCACAATTCTGGCAAATGAGTTTGCCCGCCTGCCTGAGCGCTCCCCGTTTGTACATCCAGACGGATGAGATCAAGCTGAAAGACAGAGCGGTTAGTGTTTTGGATGAAACCCTGGGGCCGGCCACGTCCACCGCCTTCAGCTGCAGACTCAGGCTGCCGAGCAGCAGATCGCTGCCCTGAGGGATTCCCAAAGGGCGGGCCTAAACTACCCTGGAAGTGGGGTCAACGCCGCTACTAGCAATCCTCTTCATTGCGTAAGCCACCTCATCACACACTTGCAGTACGCATGACTTAGTTCGTTGCTGGAGGAAGGTAGCACAAAAACAGTTTTGAACTTTGAACGAGTGCTTGTGTGTGTGTGTTGCGGGGCGTTTTCAGTCTCAGGAGGATCGGGACACGCGACGGTTTCATCTGAAAATCGCTGAGCTCAGCGCAGTCATCAGGAAACTGGAGGATCGAAACGCCCTGCTTTCTGAAGAGCGCAATGAACTGGTAATTTATTGACGGCACGCTTGAAGGTTTGCGCTACGTTTGATGCGCGCCATCCAGCGAGGCACCCATTGCGCTTGCTTATTAGTTGAGCGGCGCGGCGAGTCGGTTGCCTGGTAGATGTCTTTTATTGGGAGCCAAAGCCACGATTCCGTTCAAACCGATGCAAAAGGAATGGATACGTTCTGGCCCGCGTGTTGTGCGTCTTTCACATCCCGCACTTCATGCTTGCAGCTAAAGCGACTGAGAGAAACAGAAAGCCAGTTTCTGCCACTCCTGTACAAAAACAAACGCCTGAGCAGGAAGAATGAAGAACTCTCGCTGGTGCTGTGTCGCCTTGAAAACAAAGTGCGCTTTGTCACCCAGGAGAACGAGGAGATGGCAAGCTTGGTAAGTCGACGCGGACAACGGCGGCGTGCCAACAGAGTCCACTGCATTTGTGTTCCACAGAGAAGGCCTAGTTCGCTCAATGACCTGGACCGCGGTTGCGGCCAGCAGGACGGTGAAATGGAGTTCCTTCAAGTTGTGGAGCAGCGGCACATCATCGACGACTTGTCCAAGGTCTTCAGGCAGGCGACTCGGTGCACGTACGGCAGCGCCGCGCTCGCTCGCTGTCGCCAGGAAACCTTTTCCGTCCAAAGCTTGGCCGGCGGCCGCCATCCAAAAAATTGGCCCCTTAAATTCCGACCTTTCAAGCAGGAGCATTGTGCGCACGCGTTTGAACACGCTTTAGACTTGTTTTGCCGTTTTCAGCAGCTCAAAGCTCCCGTTTTGTCAGCGCCTTTGCCACTCGCTGTGCGCTGAAAACGACGGACTTGCCCGGCTGCTCAGCCCGTCAACCATGAGCCGCGAGCGCGACGTCATTGTCCGTAGGCAGCTAGTGGCAAAATGCACCCTGTTAGAGTTGCGCTCGCTCCAACTTATTTTGCAAGAACCACACGGGAGACAAGTAAGTTCTTTTGGACACCTGCAGGTGGAGAGTCCATCCGTTGTACGAATGAAGTCTGACTCTCGGCTCCTGCACGAGCATTTTAATTAAGAGAAACAGGGTGGGTGTAAGAGTGGATTGAATAGAGGAAGCCCTTGACCTCTAGTCAAAACATAGCAAGGGGTGTTTTACGACTTTGTGTAGGAAGGGATAAGCGATAGGGATAAATAAGGGATAAATAATATTATTTATTACAGGTCGCAGTCAAAGTCAAAGCAACACAATGATACGATAAAGATAATCTGGAAAACCCTGACACACCCTGTAGTTGTCACTTTTGGAAAAGACGAGCGTCCCTCCAATCATCGCCGGTGACGTGTTTTTCAGGCTCTGGAGACAGGAGCTCATGTCAGAAATGTCATTGTGAGTCGCGTTTGTTTCTGCGCCGGAGCCGTTCGTTCCCTTTGCATCCAAAGAATCTCAAAGGCGGATTATTTGTGTCGACAGGAGAGAGATTTGCTGCTACGATACCGACGTCGAGAATCTCTGAGGAGGAACAAAGCGTGAGGTCCTGCAAGGTGAGTCTGTTTGTTTGCGGCTGCTTGGTGTTGCGCAAGATGAAATGGCCTTTTTCTCGCTATCGTTCCTCTCGTCGATTCATCGTGAGGTGTCGCTTCAGTTTGTTCAGAGAGATGTTTGCTTCCGCGCCCGCAGGTCATCGAAACATTTTACGGCTACGACGAAGACGTGTTGGTGGACTCGGACGGATCGTCCTTGTCTTTTCACACCGACAGAACCCCCGACACGGAACCCGAAGAGGTAGCCCGCCATTTCTGCCAGCGTATTGGCACCAAACATTCCTCTTCAGCCTGGAATCGGACTCGTCTTTGCGTCGCGGGTGCTTTGTCGCCGGTCTGACTGATTCTGGTACTAGTGCTGTGTTGCATTGGTGTGTGCATGAAGAGGCGGAGCTTCGCTACCGCCAGCTGACGCAAGAATATCAAGCGCTGCAACGAGCCTACGCTCTGCTAGCCCAGACCAGCGAAAGGGGACTACGACGCCGAGAAGGAGATCAAGGTGGCGCCCCTTCCCGCAACCCCCGGCCGGGTCGCAGCCTCCCCGTTCTCACCCAGCCTCGGGTGTTCTCTGGTCTGAAAGGAGGAGGAGGAGCCTCCCTCCTCCTCCTTTCAGACCAGAGAAAAGCTGATGGTAGAAATGGGTCACTATCAAAGCAGAGTAGCAGATCTGGAGTCAGCGCTGAAGCAACAAGGACAGGTAAGCTCATCAATGAGCACACCTTTTTCTCAGACAAAATAGCTACATTCTTCAGTCACTCATCCGTCTGGCATTACTGGACCAACCCCCCCGCCCCCCCCCCCCCCCCCCCCGAACGTGGCTGGGAAAATGCGGAGAAAAGCAAATGTCATTTTCCAGTCAACCAAAGAATTTGTGGATGAAAATGACACAACATTCCAAAGCTGTCCACGCGTTTGTCTCTTCTAGAATGTCAAGTGGGTGGAGGAGAAGCAGCTGCTGCGTCAGAGCAATCAGCAGTTGGCCGAAAAGGTGACGGAAAGAAAGGCGCTGGGCGGAGTCGCTTGGCGTCACACCTGTCGGGAAGCCCCGCAGATGAGGTCTGACTGTCTTTTCAGGTCAGGCGGATGGAGGCGGAAGAAGCGCGTCTGAAAGAGCACATCCAGGATATCCGAGACCAAAACGAACTGCTTGAGTTCCGCATCCTGGAGCTGGAGGTGGGAAGACTCGCACAAGCGTGTTGAGGCCAGAGATGTGACGGACGGACGGACGGACGGACGGACGGATGCATGCCTCTGCCTTTCAGGAGAGGGAGTGGCGCTCCCCCGTCTTGAAGTTTCTGCAAGTCCGTTTCCCAGACGGCCTCAGCCCTTTGCAGATCTACTGCGAGGCCGAGGGCGTGAGCGTACGTAAGGCGTCCCTCGCAACCCTAACCTTAACCCGAGGTCCCAGAACACCTTACATTGCTCCTTGCGCCTTTCCCCCGGACATCGTCATCAGTGATCTGATGAAGAAGCTGGACATCCTGGGCTATAACGCCGTAAGTGTATGTCGAACTCCTTATGTTCGCACTCCACGAGACTCGGCGGCTCAAATGTGACTTTTGGAAGGCTTTGCGCTGAAAGAAGCTTGTTGATGCTGTGCCTTTGGGCTCTTGCAGAATCTCACCAACGAGGAGCAGGTGGTCGTGATTCACGCCAGGACCCTTCTCACCCTAGCCGAGAAGGTAACGCGCACGTCCACGCACGCTCTCGCATTCTGCTTATGTGACAGCAGCCTTTCCTCAGTGGTTAGAATACATCAAAGTGACCAAGTCAGCACTTCAACAGAAGATGTTGGACATTGAAAGTGAGAAGGTAGACAGACACGCGACATCAGCCAAGGGGAACTCCGGCAATGTGCCCCAACAATTCTGACCTTGAGCTGTGCTAGGATATGTTCTGCAAGCAGAAGGGCTACCTGGATGAAGAGTTGGACTTCAGGAAGTGTTCCATGGACCAGGCTCATAAGGTAAGCCGCCCTCAAATCTCCCGCCGGACCACTGATGGACGAGGATTGCGGCCCAGAGGATCCTGGAGCTGGAGGCCATGTTGTACGAGGCGCTACCGCAGCGGGACTGCCCCGCCACGGACGGCGAAAAAGCCAGCCACGCTGGCGTGAATGACGTGCTGACGGCGGATCAGAGAGAAGAGCTTAGGAGCGCCGTGGACCAATGGAAGCGAGCCCTGATGTGCGAGTTGAGGGAGCGCGACGCTTGCATCCTCCAAGAGAGAATGGATCTGCTGCACAGCGCGCAACAGGTAAGGGCCCAAAGCCAGCCCGGCACTTACTTGCACGCTTACTGGCTTTTGAATGCCACTTTCCATTTGTCCGTCCTAGAGGAACAAAGAGCTGAAAGAATTCATCGAAGCTCAGAAGAGACAAATCAAACAATTGGAGGAGAAGTTTCTGTTTCTCTTTCTATTCTTCTCCTTGGCCTTCATTCTGTGGCCCTAACACCAGCTGGTGAGTGAGCTCCAGCGGCACCGCACTCGACACCTCCGATACACTGCCAGCCGGTCTCAGACGTTGGCAGACGCTCCGATGCCAACGTATACCCCCCGCCACGGTGACAGAGGCACCGCGTCACACCGGCGCTCATCCAATCAGAAGGCAGGAAAAGCAAATTCACATGCAGGGCACTTTTGAACCAGAAGAGAGCGCCACAAAAAACGGTTGTTGCCCCAAACGCGCACTAAAAAGGGTCAGAATAACAAGAGTCCCACTGGCCAGCCGGGGCCACCCGTCCAGCTGTTTCTTCAGGGGGGAAAAAAATTGGAGTCACCGGTGAGTACATTTTGCATTTAGCTCTGCTTTTCTGCTTCTGTCTTCAAGTGTGTGGCATCCTGCGATCAAAGAGTCAGCCAACCCCAAAGCGGTTGACCTCAACGTCCCACCACCATGCCTACCAGAGCAGGTGACGTGATGCTTTGGACATCCTTCCGTCTCAGATGCCCAAAAGTACTCTTTGCCACATCTGCGGCAATACGGTGTCTTTTCAAAGGTGCAAATAAATCCAGCGTGGGCGGAACACGCACGTCTTCGGTTTTTCCCGCTTTGTTTGTGTGACAGCTGTTGTGAAAATTTTATACAAATAAAGTTGTATAGTACAGGTTTGGCCAAGCCGCAACTCCCGAACCGCATGCGGCTCTTTTATGTTCATATCAACATTTGTGTGTGTGTGTGTGGGGGGGGGGGGGGGGGGGGGGGGGGTTGTGCGTGTTGGCTTCACTTGAGTTCAATTTGGTATTTTGGTCAAAAGCGCATGTGGTGAAATTCCACAAAGTAGGATGGGCAAACACATTTCTTTAAACTATGAGTGTCAATTGGGCTCTCGAAATGGCAGGGAAAAGATGCACAGCAAAACGAAAATACGTAGATGAACACAGGACGTTTTAATCAGAGTGGGAAAGTTTCTATTTTTTGTTGAACGTGATGGCAAACCATTCTGCCTGATATGACAGACCTCAGCGCATTTCAAAGATTCAAATCTTCAGCGCCATGCACTTCAGCTCACTCCATGCTAACATTGATCAGGCGTCGAACCCGCATCATCATGCTTAAGAGGTGGCCATGCTAACCAGTGCGCCATTATGTCAACGCATAATAACTAAGTCTACTGGTCAAAACAGCGGTTACTATATGACGTCGCTACGTCGTGGTCACGTGACGCAGACAAGACGTCAATGGACGTGGGCAGAGTTAACTTGTTTAAAAGGGAGTAGGCAGAAGAAATATTTAATTTATTTAAATCTATTTTGAGTGCACACCATTATGCCAATGCATAACAACTGTAAATCTACTAAACAAAACAGCGGTTGCTATATGACATCTGCCACGTCGTGGTCACGTGACATACGTGACGTCGATGGGCGTAACTTTCGCCGGAATTCAAATCCGCGGGGAGAGTTAACTTGTTTAAAAGAGAGTGGGCAGAAGAATTATTTAATTTATTTAAATCTATTTGGTGTGTGCGCCATTATGTCAATGCATAACAACTGTAAGTCTACTAAACAAAACAGCGGTTGCTATATGACGTCTGCCACGTCGTGGTCACGTGACGCGGACGTGACGTCGACGCCTACTTTACATCCCACCGATCACAGGACCCCTCGGCTGCATAACCGTGCCCCCTTCCCAACCAATCGGATTTGCTATACGCGAAAACGACGCCAATGGAAAGAGCTTCCGCCCAAATTTAAATCCGTGGGCGTGGCTCGCAGCAGGAAGTAGGAAAATGGCGGCGATGTTGACAAAGACACAGCGGATGGTAACATACGACTAACAAGAGAAATATTTTTATTTTCTGCTTGCAACTGGACCGTCCAGAGCGTACACGGTAAGTACAACTCATCGTTTTTAAAAAGAAGTACTTTTGTTGCCCTGAAAAGCGAGTGAGCGTGGCGTTTGTGGGGGACGTCGAATTTCGACGATTCTTTCTGGTCAACGGTTGTAAATGATTGTGTTGATTAAAAAAGAAAACTTGATGTAACTCTACTTTTAACTGCCGTTTCAGATAGATTTGGAATTGCATCACATCCAATTTTGCCTAGAGCGTACACGGTAAGTAACACTCGTTGTGTTTAAGGAGATTTACGTTTGTAATAGCAGAAGTGTAGCCGCGTTGCGTTGTACGTGTGAATGTTGGTCCGGGCGAAATGTTAATGTTTAATTTCATTCCTTTAGGTTCCACGGTGTTTGTTGGCTGCAAGTTTTCCACTGCAAGAAGAGGCTCATATCATTGACCAGGAGCGAGCTACAATGGTGAGTAGCCATAACATTTATGTTAAACACTTCCTATTTCATGTCTAACAGTACTTGATTTAACAAATAACCATAAATAAATACAGTGTGGGCACTGAAGTTAACATATGTGATTATACTGCCTAATCTGTCACCGAGTAGATTGTTGCAAAGTAATATAAGATCCAAAGTTGTAATTCAGAATAGTTTTCAAAAGAAGGCCATTAGAATTATATACAAGTCTGATTACCCTGAACAAGCTATTAATTAAATCACAAATTCTTCAATTCAAAGATTTGGTAGATTATCAGACAAATAATGTCTAACAGTAATTGATTTAACACATCACGATAAGTAGATTGAGTGTGGGCACTCTCAAGTTAACATATGTGATTATACTGCCTAATCTGTTACAGAGTATGTTGTTGCCAAGTAATGTAGAATAGATCCAAAGTAGTAATCCAGAATAGTTTTGAAGAGGCCATTAGAATGATAAACAAATCTGATTACCTTGAACATAATAACAAGCTAAGTGTTTAATATGTCCTATGAAGTCAAAATTGGGCACCATCATGTGGTGAAATTTGGAATTGCATCACATCCAATTTTGCCTGGGAACAAACAGATTACATAAATCTTAGTTTTGAATAAGCCACTCCTTCTCAAACAAGTAAACTCTGCCCATTTTGCGCAGTAGATGTTCTGTTAATATCTAGTATTTATACAAAGTCATAATTTAAATTGCTTTCAACCTTCATTCATCGGTTCAACCAACATTACTCGCTCTTATTACCAACTTGTATTGATTTAACTAAGCGTTTAATACTTCCTATCAGGTCTCAAATCGAGATTTGGCAAAATACAATTTCAGCAAATCCAATTTTGCCAGGGAACAAAAATAGATTAAATAAACTAAATAAGTCCTCTTCCCATTAAATAAATCAGAAAAGTCTGTCTTGTAACCAGTCCTCTTCAAACAAGTAAAGTCTGCCCATTTTGTGCCGTAGATTTTGTGTCTATGCCTAGTATTTAAACAAAATCATAATTTAAACGACTTCTTTCCTTCATTCACTTTGGAAATTTGGAATTGCAGCAAATCGAATTTTGGCAGGGAACAAAAATAGATCAATTAAACTAAATAAGTCTTCTTCCCATTAAATAAATTAAAAAAGTCTGTCTTGTAACCAGTCCTTTTCAAACAAGTAAAGTCTGCCCATTTTGTGCCGTCGATTTTGTGTTAATGCCTAGTATTTATACAAAATCATAATTTAAAGGACTTCATTCCTTCATTCACTTTGGAAATTTGGAATTGCAGCACATCAAATTTTGCCTGGGAAGAAAAGTAGATTAAATAAATTTAACAAGTCTTACTACTTCCCATTAAATAAATTAAATACGTCTTACTTGTTCCCACTCCTTTTCAAAACAGTAGTTTAAAACGAGGGCCCTTCACTCAATCTTTAACCTCAACCCCGCACGTTGTGTTGTATCTGTGAATGTTGGTTGTGGCCAAATGATAGTTTTCTTTCATTCGTTTAGGTTCCAAGAAAACTTGATGTAACTCTACTTTTAACTGCCGTTTCAGATAAGCGGGTATTACGTCGCAGTCAAATGCCGCGGATATGACGTAATTGCCCGAACCTCCGCCAAAATTCAAATCTGTTGGCGCGATGGCCGTGAGCCACTGAGCAGCGACGATTATCAACAGAAATATCTTTATTTTCTGCTTGCAACTGGACCGTCTAGAGCGTACACGGTAAGTAACACTCATTGTGTTTAAGGAGATTTACGTTTGTAATAGCAGAAGTGTAGCCGCGTTGCGTTGTACGTGTGAAAATTGGTCGAGGCGAAATGTTAATGTTTAATTTCATTCCTTTAGGTTCCACGGTGTTTGTTGGCTGCAAGTTTTCCACTGCAAGAAGAGGCTCGTATCATTGACCAGGAGCGAGCTACAATGGTGAGTAGCCATAACATTTATGTTAAACACTTCCTATTTCATGTCTAACAGTACTTGATTTAACAAATAACCATAAATAAATACAGTGTGGGCACTGAAGTTAACATATGTGATTATACTGCCTAATCTGTCACGGAGTAGATTGTTGCAAAGTAATATAAGATCCAAAGTTGTAATTCAGAATAGTTTTCAAAAGAAGGCCATTAGAATTATATACAAGTCTGATTACCCTGAACAAGCTATTAATTAAATCACAAATTCTTCAATTCAAAGATTTGGTAGATTATCAGACAAATAATGTCTAACAGTAATTGATTTAACACATCACGATAAGTAGATTGAGTGTGGGCACTCTCAAGTTAACATATGTGATTATACTGCCTAATCTGTTACAGAGTATGTTGTTGCCAAGTAATGTAGAATAGATCCAAAGTAGTAATCCAGAATAGTTTTGAAGAGGCCATTAGAATGATAAACAAATCTGATTACCTTGAACATAATAACAAGCTAAGTGTTTAATATGTCCTATGAAGTCAAAATTGGGCACCATCATGTGGTGAAATTTGGAATTGCATCACATCCAATTTTGCCTGGGAACAAACAGATTACATAAATCTTAGTTTTGAATAAGCCACTCCTTCTCAAACAAGTAAACTCTGCCCATTTTGCGCAGTAGATGTTCTGTTAATATCTAGTATTTATACAAAGTCATAATTTAAATTGCTTTCAACCTTCATTCATCGGTTCAACCAACATTACTCGCTCTTATTACCAACTTGTATTGATTTAACTAAGCGTTTAATACTTCCTATCAGGTCTCAAATCGAGATTTGGCAAAATACAATTTCAGCAAATCCAATTTTGCCAGGGAACAAAAATAGATTAAATAAACTAAATAAGTCCTCTTCCCATTAAATAAATCAGAAAAGTCTGTCTTGTAACCAGTCCTCTTCAAACAAGTAAAGTCTGCCCATTTTGTGCCGTAGATTTTGTGTCTATGCCTAGTATTTAAACAAAATCATAATTTAAACGACTTCTTTCCTTCATTCACTTTGGAAATTTGGAATTGCAGCAAATCGAATTTTGGCAGGGAACAAAAATAGATCAATTAAACTAAATAAGTCTTCTTCCCATTAAATAAATTAAAAAAGTCTGTCTTGTAACCAGTCCTTTTCAAACAAGTAAAGTCTGCCCATTTTGTGCCGTCGATTTTGTGTTAATGCCTAGTATTTATACAAAATCATAATTTAAAGGACTTCATTCCTTCATTCACTTTGGAAATTTGGAATTGCAGCACATCAAATTTTGCCTGGGAAGAAAAGTAGATTAAATAAATTTAATAAGTCTTACTACTTCCCATTAAATAAATTAAATACGTCTTACTTGTTCCCACTCCTTTTCAAAACAGTAGTTTAAAACGAGGGCCCTTCACTCAATCTTTAACCCCAACCCCGCACGTTGTGTTGTATCTGTGAATGTTGGTTGTGGCCAAATGATAGTTTTCTTTCATTCGTTTAGGTTCCAAGAAAACTTGATGTAACTCTACTTTTAACTGCCGTTTCAGATAAGCGGGTATTACGTCGCAGTCATGTGCCGTGGATATGACGTAATTGCCCGAACCTCCGCCAAAATTCAAATCTGTTGGCGCGATGGCCGTGAGCCACTGAGCAGCGACGATTATCAACAGAAATATCTTTATTTTCTGCTTGCAACTGGACCGTCTAGAGCGTACACGGTAAGTAACACTCATTGTGTTTAAGGAGATTTACGTTTGTAATAGCAGAAGTGTAGCCGCGTTGCGTTGTACGTGTGAAAATTGGTCGAGGCGAAATGTTAATGTTTAATTTCATTCCTTTAGGTTCCACGGTGTTTGTTGGCTGCAAGTTTTCCACTGCAAGAAGAGGCTCGTATCATTGACCAGGAGCGAGCTACAATGGTGAGTAGCCATAACATTTATGTTAAACACTTCCTATTTCATGTCTAACAGTACTTGATTTAACAAATAACCATAAATAAATACAGTGTGGGCACTGAAGTTAACATATGTGATTATACTGCCTAATCTGTCACGGAGTAGATTGTTGCAAAGTAATATAAGATCCAAAGTTGTAATTCAGAATAGTTTTCAAAAGAAGGCCATTAGAATTATATACAAGTCTGATTACCCTTAACATAACAACAAGCTATTAATTAAATCACAAATTCTTCAATTCAAAGATTTGGTAGATTATCAGACAAATAATGTCTAACAGTAATTGATTTAACACATCACGATAAGTAGATTGAGTGTGGGCACTCTCAAGTTAACAGATATGATTATACTGCCTAATCTGTTACAGAGTATGTTGTTGCCAAGTAATGTAGAATAGATCCAAAGTAGTAATCCAGAATAGTTTTGAAGAGGCCATTAGAATAATAAACAAATCTGATTACCTTGAACATAATAACAAGCTAAGTGTTTAATATGTCCTATGAAGTCAAAATTGGGCACCATCATGTGGTGAAATTTGGAATTGCATCACATCCAATTTTGCCTGGGAACAAACAGATTAAATAAATCTTAGTTTTGAATAAGCCACTCCTTCTCAAACAAGTAAACTCTGCCCATTTCGCGCAGTAGATGTTCTGTTAATATCTAGTATTTATACAAAGTCATAATTTAAATTGCTTTCAACCTTCATTCATCGGTTCAACCAACATTACTCGCTCTTATTACCAACTTGTATTGATTTAACTAAGCGTTTAATACTTCCTATCAGGTCTCAAGGCAAGATTTGGCAAAATACAATTTCAGCAAATCCAATTTTGCCAGGGAACAAAAATAGATTAAATAAACTAAATAAGTCTTCTTCCCATTAAATAAATCAGAAAAGTCTGTCTTGTAACCAGTCCTCTTCAAACAAGTAAAGTCTGCCCATTTTGTGCCGTAGATTTTGTGTCTATGCCTAGTATTTAAACAAAATCATAATTTAAACGACTTCTTTCCTTCATTCACTTTGTAAATTTGGAATTGCAGCAAATCGAATTTTGCCAGGGAACAAAAATAGATCAATTAAACTAAATAAGTCTTCTTCCCATTAAATAAATTAAAAAAGTCTGTCTTGTAACCAGTCCTTTTCAAACAAGAAAGTCTGCCCATTTTGTGCCGTCGATTTTGTGTTAATGCCTAGTATTTATACAAAATCATAATTTAAAGGACTTCATTCCTTCATTCACTTTGGAAATTTGGAATTGCAGCACATCAAATTTTGCCTGGGAAGAAAAGTAGATTAAATAAATTTAATAAGTCTTACTACTTCCCATTAAATAAATTAAATACGTCTTACTTGTTCCCACTCCTTTTCAAAAAAGTAGTTTAAAACGAGGTCCCTTCACTCAACCTTTAACCCTATTTATTCACCTTCTAGGCTAAGTGTTAAAGGCTAAGTGTTAAAGGCTAAGTGTTAAAGGCTAAGTGTTAAAGGCTAAGTGTTAGAGGCTAAGTGCCAGAGGCTAGGCGCCAGAGGCGAGTTTTTGTGGGCTGAAGTTTTAGTGGGGTTAGTGTGAATACAATCCAAAAGAATACAACAGAATACAATACAATAGAATATAATACATAGATTAAATTATATAGCTCTTACTACTTCCCATTAAATAAATTAAATACGTCTTACTTGTTCCCAATCCTTTTCAAAAAAGTAGTTTAAAACGAGGGCCCTTCACTCAACCTTTAACCTCAACCCCGCACGTCACATTGTGTTGTATCTGTGAATGTTGGTTGTGGCCAAATGATAGTTTTCTTTCATTCGTTTAGGTTCCACGGTGTTTGTTGGCTATGTTTTCCACTGTCAGAAGGATGAAAATACAAAGTACAACGCTTGGACGTGGGCGAAGGCGTCACCGGTGAGTCTTTCCTTCCTATTTATTTACCTTCTAGATGCTAGAGGCTAAGTGTTAGAGGCTAATTGTTAGAGGCTAAGTGTTAAACACAATACGAACAACACAACGATACTGCACTGAACAACACGATACCGCACTGAGAAACACGATACCGCACTGAAAAACACGATACCGCACTGAACAACACCATGCCGCACTGAACACCATGCCACACTGAACAACACCATCCCGCACTGAACAACACCATGCCGCACTAAACAACACCATGCCGCACTGAACAACACCATGCCTCACTGAACGACACCATGCCGCACTGAAAGACACCATGCCGCACTGAACGACACCATGCCGCACTGAAAGACACCATCCCGCACTGAACACCATGCCGCACTGAACAACACCATCCTGCACTGAACAACACCATCCCGCACTGAACAACACCATGCCGCACTGAACAACATTATGCCGCACTGAACATTATGCCGCACTGAACAACACCATGCCGCACTGAACAACACCATGCCGCACTGAACAACATTATGCCGCACTGAACAACACCATGCCGCACTGAACAACACCATGCCGCACTGAACAACACCATGCCGCACTGAACAACACCATGCCGCACTGAACAACATTATGCCGCACTGAACAACACCATGCCGCACTGAACAACACCATCCTGCACTGAACAACACCATTCCGCATAGAACACCATGCCGCACTGAACAACACCATCCCGCACTGAACAACACCATCCCGCACTGAACAACACCATGCCGCACTGAACAACATTATGCCGCACTGAACAACATTATGCCGCACTGAACAACACCATGCCGCACTGAACAACACCATGCCGCACTGAACAACACCATGCCGCACTGAACAACATTATAACGCACTGAACAACACAATCCCGCACTGAACAACACCATGCCGCACTAAACAACATTATGCCGCACTGAACAACATTATGCCGAAATGAACAACACCATGCCGCACTGAACAACACCATGCCGCACTGAACAACACCATGCCGCACTGAACAACACGATCCCGCATTGAACACCATCCCGCACTGAACAACACCATGCCGCACTGAACAACACCATCCTGCACTGAACAACACCATCCCGCACTAAACAACACCATGCCGCACTGAACAACACCATTCCGCACTGAACAACACCATGCCGCACTGAACAACATTATGCTGCACTGAACAACACCATGCCGCACTGAACAACACCATGCCGCACTGAACAACACCATGCCGCACTGAACAACACCATGCCGCACTGAACAACATTATGCCGCACTGAACAACACCATGCCGCACTGAACAACACCATGCCGCACTGAACAACACGATCCTGCATTGAACAACACCATCCTGCACTGAACAACACCATGCCGCACTGAACAACACCATGCCGCACTGAACAACACCATTCCGCACTGAACACCATGCCGCACTGTACAACACCATCCTGCACTGAACAACACCATCCCGCACTGAACAACACCATGCCGCATTGAACAACACCATGCCGCACTGAACAACACCATCCTGCACTGAACAACACCATGCCGCACTGAACAACACCATGCCGCACTGAACAACACCATGCCGCACTGAACAACATTATGCCGCACTGAACAACATTATGCCGCACTGAACAACATTATGCCGCACTGAACAACACCATGCCGCACTGAACAACACCATGCCGCACTGAACAACACCATGCCGCACTGAACAACACCATGCCGCACTGAACAACACAATCCCACATTGAACAACACCATGCCGCACTGAACAACACCATCCTGCACTGAACAACACCATCCCGCACTGAACAACACCATGCCGCACTGAACAACATTATGGCGCACTGAACAACATTATGCCGCACTGAACAACACCATGCCGCACTGAACAACACCATGCCGCACTGAACAACACCATGCCGCACTGAACAACACCATGCCGCAATGAACAACACCATCCCGCACTGAACAACACCATGCCGCACTGAGCAACACCATGCCGCACTGAGCAACACCATCCCGCACTGAACAACACCATGCCGCACTGAACAACACCATTCCGCACTGAACAACACCATGCCGCACTGAACAACATTACGCTGCACTGAACAACACCATGCCGCACTGAACAACACCATGCCGCACTGAACAACACCATGCCGCATTGAACAACACCATGCCGCATTGAACAACACCATGCCGCACTGAACAACACCATCCTGCACTGAACAACACCATGCCGCATTGAACAACACCATGCCGCACTGAACAACACCATCCTGCACTGAACAACACCATCCCGCACTGAACAACCCCATCCCGCATTGAACAACACCATCCTGCACTGAACAACACCATGCCGCACTGAACAACACCATGCCGCACTGAACAACACCATTCCGCACTGAACAACACCATGCCGCACTGAACAACACCATCCTGCACTGAACAACACCATCCCGCACTGAACAACACCATGCCGCATTGAACAACACCATCCTGCACTGAACAACACCATCCTGCACTGAACAACACCATGCCGCACTGAACAACACCATGCCGCACTGAACAACACCATGCCGCACTGAACAACACCATGCCGCACTGAACAACATTATGCCGCACTGAACAACATTATGTCGCACTGAACAACACCATGCCGCACTGAACAACACCATGCCGCACTGAACAACATTATGCCGCACTGAAAAACACCATGCCGCACTGAACAACACCATCCCGCACTGAACAACACCATGCCGCATTGAACAACACCATGCCGCACTGAACAACACCATGCTGCACTGAACAACATTATGCTGCACTGAACAACACGATCCTGCATTGAACAACACCATGCCGCACTGAACAACACCATACTGCACTGAACAACACCATCCTGCACTGAACAACACCACCCCGCACTGAACAACACGATCCCGCATTGAACAACACCATCCCGCACTGAACAACACCATGCCGCACTGAACAACACCATTCCGCACTGAACAACACCATGCCGCACTGAACAACACCATGCCGCACTGAACAACACCATGCCGCACTAAACAACACCATGCCGCACTGAACAACATTATGCCGCACTGAACAACACCATGCCGCACTGAACAACACCATGCCGCACTGAACAACACCATGCCGCACTGAACAACACCATGCCGCACTGAACAACACCATGCCGCACTGAACAACATTATGCCGCACTGAACAACACCATGCCGCACTGAACAACACCATGCCGCACTGAACAACACAATCCCGCATTGAACAACACCATCCTGCACTGAACAACACCATGCCGCACTGAACAACACCATGCCGCACTGAACAACACCATTCCGCACTGAACAACACCATGCCGCACTGAACAACACCATCCTGCACTGAACAACACCATCCCGCACTGAACAACACCATGCCGCATTGAACAACACCATGCCGCACTGAACAACACCATCCTGCACTGAACAACACCATGCCGCACTGAACAACACCATGCCGCACTGAACAACACCATGCCGCACTGAACATTATGCCGCACTGAACAACATTATGCCGCACTAAACAACATTATGTCGCACTGAACAACACCATGCCGCACTGAACAACACCATGCTGCACTGAACAACATTATGCCGCACTGAACAACACGATCCCGCATTGAACAACACCATGCCGCACTGAACAATACCATCCTGCACTGAACAACACCTTTCCACACTGAACAACACCATGCCGCACTGAACAACATTATGCCGCACTGAACAACACCATGCCGCACTGAACAACACCATGCTGCACTGAACAACATTATGCCGCACTGAACAACACGATCCCGCATTGAACAACACCATGCCGCACTGAACAATACCATCCTGCACTGAACAACACCTTTCCACACTGAACAACACCATGCCGCACTGAACAACATTATGCCGCACTGAACAACACCATGCCGCACTGAACAACACCATGCCGCACTGAACAACACCATGCCGCACTGAACAACACCATGCCGCAATGAACAACACCATCCCGCACTGAACAACACCATGCCGCATTGAACAACACCATGCCGCACTGAACAACACCATCCCGCACTGAACAACACCACCCCGCACTGAACAACACGATCCCGCATTGAACAACACCATCCCGGACTGAACAACACCATGCCGCACTGAACAACACCATTCCGCACTGAACAACACCATGCCGCACTGAACAACACCATGCCGCACTGAACAACACCATGCCGCACTGAACAACACCATGCCGCACTGAACAACATCATGCCGCACTGAACAACACCATGCCGCACTGAACAACACCATCCCGCACTGAACAACACCATGCCGCATTGAACAACACCATGCCGCACTGAACAACACCATCCTGCACTGAACAACACCATCCCGCACTGAACAACACCATGCCGCACTGAACAACATTATGGCGCACTGAACAACATTATGCCGCACTGAACAACACCATGCCGCACTGAACAACACCATGCCGCACTGAACAACACCATGCCGCACTGAACAACATTATGCCGCACTGAACAACATTATGCCGCACTGAACAACACCATGCCGCACTGAACAACACCATGCCGCACTGAACAACACCATGCCGAACTGAACAACACGACGTCGCACTGAACAACACGACGCCGCACAGAACAACACGACGCCGCACAGAATAACACAATACCGCACAGAACAACACAATACCGCACAAACAGTTTTAGATAATATTACGTCGCAGTCATGTGACGCGGACATGACGTCAATAGGCGGAACTCACGGCAAAATTATAATCCGTGGGCGTGGCTTGCAACAGGAAGTAGGAAAGCGGCAATTCTGGCAAACAAGACACAGCGGTTAGTAACACGATGACTAACAAGGCAAATATTTTTGTTTTCAGCTTGCAACTTGAACGTCTAGAGCGTACAAGGTAATTACAACTGTTTTTTTTTAGCCCTGAAAAGCGAGGGAGTGTGGCGTTTGGGAGGAATGTCGAACTCGGTGTCTGCTTCCAGCCACAGACGCCAAATTTCGACGATTATTTCGACTGGTCAACGGTTGTAAATTATTGCGTTGACTAAAAACTTTATTTAACTCTACTCTTAACTTTGCCGTTTCAGATATGCGGGTATTACACCGCGGAAATGACGTCAATAGGCTGAACTCTCGCCAAAATTCAAATCTGTGGGCGCAATGGCCTTGAGCGAGACACCGGATACAAACACGACGATTATCAACAGAAATATCTTTATTTTCTGCTTGCAAGTGGACCGTCTAGAGCGTACACGGTAAGTACAACTCATTGTGTTTAAAAAGATTTACGTTTGTGTAGTTTGCGTTGCGTTGTATCTGTGAATGTTGGTTGAGGCTAAATGTTAATGTTTAATTTCATTCCTTTAGGTTCCACGGTGTTTGTTGGCTGTATGTTTTCCACTGCAAGAAGAGGCTCGTATCATTGACCAGCAGGAGCTACAATGGTGAGTACCCCTTTCGTCTTCCATTTATGTTAAACACTTCCTATTTCATGTCTAACAGTACTCGATTTAACAAATAACCATAAATAAATACAGTGTGGGCAGTCACGTTAACATATGTGATTATCCTGCCTAATATGTTTATCACAAATATGTCACTAATCACTAATATGTTTATTTGTTTATCACAACACCTTTGGACCTTCAGCAATCGATTATTTCCCTTCATCTACATAGAGACAGAACGATGGTGTCTTAAACATCTCATTCATTTCACCAAATAACTTCACGCAGGTGGATAACGGCCGTCTCGGTCACGCTATGTTGCGTGATGCAGTTTTGAAGAACCAAATGCATTTATTCAATGAATAAGTCAAGCTAGTTCTATGTTTATGATGTTGTAAGTTACGGTACCGATTGAAGTTGAGTTCGAAGCCAGTGGAAAACAGCGCTGCGTTTGTGCTCTCCAGGTACAAATGTTGTGATCTCTGACTGACGACCGGGCGAGACTCGAGTAAGAGATGTCCAAACGAGCTCCGGCAGGGCGGGCCAAGGCGGAGCGAACGGACGCCCTTCAGGCCGCCAATGACGAGCTGAGAACCAAACTGATGGACGTCCAGTTAGAACTTCAGCAGGAGAAGAACAAGGTGAAAACCTCAACAGACAGACACTGCCTGCCTCCCTGCCTGCCTCCCTGCCTGCCTCCCTGCCTGCCTCCCTCCCTCCCAGTTTTCCCGATGTAGATTAGACATGCGTGTGCCATGACTGTGTCAGCCTACATCAACAAATGCACCGAGGACGTCAGCACCACTAAGAATATCATCACCCGGGGCAACCAACGACCCTGGATGACTGAGGAGGTACGTCAAACGCTACGAGCGCGGAACTCTGCCTTCAAGTCTGGCGACAAGGAGACACTGAGGACAGCGAGAGCCAACTTGAACCGTGCCATCAGGATAGCGAAGCGAGACCGCAGTCGAAAATTTCAGGATCGTTTCCACGACGTCAAAAACATCAGGAGTATGTGGCAAGGCATACGGGCGATTACAGACTACAACTCACCCCCCCCCCCCCCCGGTGGGTGTAGTTGATGCTGACTTTCTAAATGGTCTAAATAACTTCTTTGGGAGGTTCGAGGCACTAAACGGCACTCCAGCAGTTAAAACTGTCCCCCATCAGGAAGAGGAGGTACTCTGCCTTGACTCCGCCGATGTGTTGAAGACCCTGAGGAGAGTCAACCCCTGTAAGGCCCCTGGCCCCGACAACATTCCTGGGCGTGTGTTCAGGGAATGTGCAAGTCATCTGGCTGGGGTCATCACAGACATTTTTAACACCTCGCTGGGCCAAGCCACAGTGCCGGCGTGCTTTAAGACTGCCTCCATCATTCCGGTGCCGAAGAAACCTCAAATCACCTCATTTAATGATTACCGGCCTGTTGCACTGACTCCGGTTATGATGAAGTGCTTCGAAAGGCTGCTTAAAGGTCACATCGTTTCCAGACTCCCCCTATTATTTGACCCGTTCCAGTTTGCCGACCGGCAAAACCGCTCCACTCAGGACGCCATCTCCTCCGTTCTTCACCTGAGCCTGGCTCACCTGGAGGAGAAGAACACCCATGTGCGGAGGCTGTTCCTGGACTTCAGCTCAGCGTTTAACACCATCATCCCACAGCATCTGGTAGGAAAATTGGAACACCTGGGCTTCAACACCCCCCTTCGCAACTGGCTGCTAGACTTCCTCACCAACAGACCTCAGTCAGTCCGGGTCGGACAGAACACCTCTGATGTCATCACCCTCAGCACAGGCTCCCTTCAGGGCTGCGTCCTGAGCCCCCTGCTGTGCACCCTGATGACACACGACTGCGTCCTCAGGTTCACCACCAATCACATCGTGAAGTCAGCAGACGACACAACGGTGGTGGGGCTCATCAGAGACAACAACGACCTGGACTACAGAGAGGAGGTGGAGCAGCTGGTGGGCTGGTGCAGAGAAAACAGCCTGATCCTGAATGAGGAGAAGATGAAGGAGATCATCGTCGACTTCAGGAAAAAACAGCCTCACCACGCTCCACTGATCATCAACAGCTCAGCTGTGGAGGTGGTCAGCACCACCAAATTCCTGGGGGTCCACATCACAGAAGACCTCACCTGGACTATGAACACTACGGCACTGGTCAAGAGGGCACAGAAGCGCTTGTACTTCCTGCGGAGGATGAGGAGAGCCCACCTGCCCCCACCCATCATGAGGACGTTCTACAGGAGCACCATAGAGAGCATTCTGACAAGCTGTCTCTCTGTGTGGTGTGGAGGCTGCACCGCCTCCGATTGGAAGAACGTGAGGAGTGGTGAGGACAGCAGAGAGGATCATAGGGGCTCCTCTTCCCTCCATTCAGGACATTTCATCTCAGCGCTGCATGTCCCGTGCCCGTAACATCATCAATGACCCATCACACCCCCACCATGGACTGTTCTCCCTGCTGCCCTCTGGGAAGAGGTTTGCAGCATCCGCTGCAGGTCCACCAGGTTCTGCAACAGCTTTTTCCCTGCTGTCATCAGACTGTTGAACACTAGAACTGTTGAGCTCTAAACTGAACTCTGCATCACACATTCACAGAACTGTACTTTATGACACTACGGACCTCTATCTTGCACTATCTCGCACTACCAACTTTACTGAACTTGTATAAACCCTTTAAATAGAAGTTTAATACATGGTTTAGCATTCCTCTGCACACTCTTGAATACTGTTTTGCCTACTTGCACTATTGCATAATTATCACTGCTGCACTTTATACTTATTTTTAATATATATATATATATATATATATATAGTATATATGTATATATATATATTTTCATAGGATATGTTACTTCTATTCAACTGCAATATCACTACTTTGTTGTAAGACGTATGCAACGGAATTTCGTTTTGTATGCACCATGTGCAGACAAGATGACAATAAAGTTTGTCTAAGTCTAAGTCATGTCAGGTCAGCTGTCTGGAGAGAGAGAGAAGTCAGGACCTGCGGGCGGAGCACCACCGTGCCACCGCCGCCATGACGGAACTCAAAAGCAAACTCCATGAGGAGAAGCAGAAAGAGTTAGCCATTACCAGGGAGACATTACTGCGGCAGCATGAAATGGAGCTGATGAGAGTGATCAAAGTCAAAGATGGAGAGATCCAGCGACTGAATGCCTTGGTTCTCAGCCTGAGGGACGGCTCCATGGACAAGGTGATCCGCTCTATCCGTGTCTGACTATCCGCACGCCACGTCGGGCTTCGATGCGGCCGCTACCGTATTGTGTAGCTTGTCCCCAGTAAGCGTCGCGGCGCTCCGTTGCGGTCTCAACGGCCCGGTGTGGCGCAATGTCTGCTCAGGTGAGGAGGGGGGGCGCTTTGCTGGCGGAGGTGGAGGAGACGCGGCGGTGTCGGGAGACCGAGCGGTGTCGCCTCCACCAGGAGCGCGGAAGAAGCCCTGGCAGCGGCCTAGCAGGCCTGGCAGTCCCGAGCGGCCGAGCTCCGATCGGCTCATCACCAGCATCGGGAGGAGCTGAGCCGAACCAAGAGAGACTGCGAGAGGGAGATCCGCCGACTGGTAGGACTGATCAGATGCGCGGTGCGTGACTATGTTCCCAATTTCGTTGTATACCTGCAGTGCAATGACACCTAAGGCATTCTATTCTATTCTATTTCACAAGAAGAAAATGTCCGGTTGCTCGCTTCGCTTTTGTCACAGCAAAGGTGTTCTAGTCGATTCAAGAACAAAATTGGCCGGTTGCTCTCTTTGTTTTTGTCACAATTCTGGCAAATGAGTTTGCCCGCCTGCCTGAGCGCTCCCCGTTTGTACATCCAGACGGATGAGATCAAGCTGAAAGACAGAGCGGTTAGTGTTTTGGATGAAACCCTGGGGCCGGCCACGTCCACCGCCTTCAGCTGCAGACTCAGGCTGCCGAGCAGCAGATCGCTGCCCTGAGGGATTCCCAAAGGGCGGGCCTAAACTACCCTGGAAGTGGGGTCAACGCCGCTACTAGCAATCCTCTTCATTGCGTAAGCCACCTCATCACACACTTGCAGTACGCATGACTTAGTTCGTTGCTGGAGGAAGGTAGCACAAAAACAGTTTTGAACTTTGAACGAGTGCTTGTGTGTGTGTGTTGCGGGGCGTTTTCAGTCTCAGGAGGATCGGGACACGCGACGGTTTCATCTGAAAATCGCTGAGCTCAGCGCAGTCATCAGGAAACTGGAGGATCGAAACGCCCTGCTTTCTGAAGAGCGCAATGAACTGGTAATTTATTGACGGCACGCTTGAAGGTTTGCGCTACGTTTGATGCGCGCCATCCAGCGAGGCACCCATTGCGCTTGCTTATTAGTTGAGCGGCGCGGCGAGTCGGTTGCCTGGTAGATGTCTTTTATTGGGAGCCAAAGCCACGATTCCGTTCAAACCGATGCAAAAGGAATGGATACGTTCTGGCCCGCGTGTTGTGCGTCTTTCACATCCCGCACTTCATGCTTGCAGCTAAAGCGACTGAGAGAAACAGAAAGCCAGTTTCTGCCACTCCTGTACAAAAACAAACGCCTGAGCAGGAAGAATGAAGAACTCTCGCTGGTGCTGTGTCGCCTTGAAAACAAAGTGCGCTTTGTCACCCAGGAGAACGAGGAGATGGCAAGCTTGGTAAGTCGACGCGGACAACGGCGGCGTGCCAACAGAGTCCACTGCATTTGTGTTCCACAGAGAAGGCCTAGTTCGCTCAATGACCTGGACCGCGGTTGCGGCCAGCAGGACGGTGAAATGGAGTTCCTTCAAGTTGTGGAGCAGCGGCACATCATCGACGACTTGTCCAAGGTCTTCAGGCAGGCGACTCGGTGCACGTACGGCAGCGCCGCGCTCGCTCGCTGTCGCCAGGAAACCTTTTCCGTCCAAAGCTTGGCCGGCGGCCGCCATCCAAAAAATTGGCCCCTTAAATTCCGACCTTTCAAGCAGGAGCATTGTGCGCACGCGTTTGAACACGCTTTAGACTTGTTTTGCCGTTTTCAGCAGCTCAAAGCTCCCGTTTTGTCAGCGCCTTTGCCACTCGCTGTGCGCTGAAAACGACGGACTTGCCCGG
Organism: Syngnathus floridae; assembly: GCF_059516105.1. Lineage (NCBI taxonomy): Eukaryota > Metazoa > Chordata > Actinopteri > Syngnathiformes > Syngnathidae > Syngnathus > Syngnathus floridae. Next base: position 86,111 of record NW_028284105.1, on the reverse strand, counting down.
CTGCTCAGCCCGTCAACCATGAGCCGCGAGCGCGACGTCATTGTCCGTAGGCAGCTAGTGGCAAAATGCACCCTGTTAGAGTTGCGCTCGCTCCAACTTATTTTGCAAGAACCACACGGGAGACAAGTAAGTTCTTTTGGACACCTGCAGGTGGAGAGTCCATCCGTTGTACGAATGAAGTCTGACTCTCGGCTCCTGCACGAGCATTTTAATTAAGAGAAACAGGGTGGGTGTAAGAGTGGATTGAATAGAGGAAGCCCTTGACCTCTAGTCAAAACATAGCAAGGGGTGTTTTACGACTTTGTGTAGGAAGGGATAAGCGATAGGGATAAATAAGGGATAAATAATATTATTTATTACAGGTCGCAGTCAAAGTCAAAGCAACACAATGATACGATAAAGATAATCTGGAAAACCCTGACACACCCTGTAGTTGTCACTTTTGGAAAAGACGAGCGTCCCTCCAATCATCGCCGGTGACGTGTTTTTCAGGCTCTGGAGACAGGAGCTCATGTCAGAAATGTCATTGTGAGTCGCGTTTGTTTCTGCGCCGGAGCCGTTCGTTCCCTTTGCATCCAAAGAATCTCAAAGGCGGATTATTTGTGTCGACAGGAGAGAGATTTGCTGCTACGATACCGACGTCGAGAATCTCTGAGGAGGAACAAAGCGTGAGGTCCTGCAAGGTGAGTCTGTTTGTTTGCGGCTGCTTGGTGTTGCGCAAGATGAAATGGCCTTTTTCTCGCTATCGTTCCTCTCGTCGATTCATCGTGAGGTGTCGCTTCAGTTTGTTCAGAGAGATGTTTGCTTCCGCGCCCGCAGGTCATCGAAACATTTTACGGCTACGACGAAGACGTGTTGGTGGACTCGGACGGATCGTCCTTGTCTTTTCACACCGACAGAACCCCCGACACGGAACCCGAAGAGGTAGCCCGCCATTTCTGCCAGCGTATTGGCACCAAACATTCCTCTTCAGCCTGGAATCGGACTCGTCTTTGCGTCGCGGGTGCTTTGTCGCCGGTCTGACTGATTCTGGTACTAGTGCTGTGTTGCATTGGTGTGTGCATGAAGAGGCGGAGCTTCGCTACCGCCAGCTGACGCAAGAATATCAAGCGCTGCAACGAGCCTACGCTCTGCTAGCCCAGACCAGCGAAAGGGGACTACGACGCCGAGAAGGAGATCAAGGTGGCGCCCCTTCCCGCAACCCCCGGCCGGGTCGCAGCCTCCCCGTTCTCACCCAGCCTCGGGTGTTCTCTGGTCTGAAAGGAGGAGGAGGAGCCTCCCTCCTCCTCCTTTCAGACCAGAGAAAAGCTGATGGTAGAAATGGGTCACTATCAAAGCAGAGTAGCAGATCTGGAGTCAGCGCTGAAGCAACAAGGACAGGTAAGCTCATCAATGAGCACACCTTTTTCTCAGACAAAATAGCTACATTCTTCAGTCACTCATCCGTCTGGCATTACTGGACCAACCCCCGAACGTGGCTGGGAAAATGCGGAGAAAAGCAAATGTCATTTTCCAGTCAACCAAAGAATTTGTGGATGAAAATGACACAACATTCCAAAGCTGTCCACGCGTTTGTCTCTTCTAGAATGTCAAGTGGGTGGAGGAGAAGCAGCTGCTGCGTCAGAGCAATCAGCAGTTGGCCGAAAAGGTGACGGAAAGAAAGGCGCTGGGCGGAGTCGCTTGGCGTCACACCTGTCGGGAAGCCCCGCAGATGAGGTCTGACTGTCTTTTCAGGTCAGGCGGATGGAGGCGGAAGAAGCGCGTCTGAAAGAGCACATCCAGGATATCCGAGACCAAAACGAACTGCTTGAGTTCCGCATCCTGGAGCTGGAGGTGGGAAGACTCGCACAAGCGTGTTGAGGCCAGAGATGTGACGGACGGACGGACGGACGGACGGACGGATGCATGCCTCTGCCTTTCAGGAGAGGGAGTGGCGCTCCCCCGTCTTGAAGTTTCTGCAAGTCCGTTTCCCAGACGGCCTCAGCCCTTTGCAGATCTACTGCGAGGCCGAGGGCGTGAGCGTACGTAAGGCGTCCCTCGCAACCCTAACCTTAACCCGAGGTCCCAGAACACCTTACATTGCTCCTTGCGCCTTTCCCCCGGACATCGTCATCAGTGATCTGATGAAGAAGCTGGACATCCTGGGCTATAACGCCGTAAGTGTATGTCGAACTCCTTATGTTCGCACTCCACGAGACTCGGCGGCTCAAATGTGACTTTTGGAAGGCTTTGCGCTGAAAGAAGCTTGTTGACGCTGTGCCTTTGGGCTCTTGCAGAATCTCACCAACGAGGAGCAGGTGGTCGTGATTCACGCCAGGACCCTTCTCACCCTAGCCGAGAAGGTAACGCGCACGTCCACGCACGCTCTCGCATTCTGCTTATGTGACAGCAGCCTTTCCTCAGTGGTTAGAATACATCAAAGTGACCAAGTCAGCACTTCAACAGAAGATGTTGGACATTGAAAGTGAGAAGGTAGACAGACACGCGACATCAGCCAAGGGGAACTCCGGCAATGTGCCCCAACAATTCTGACCTTGAGCTGTGCTAGGATATGTTCTGCAAGCAGAAGGGCTACCTGGATGAAGAGTTGGACTTCAGGAAGTGTTCCATGGACCAGGCTCATAAGGTAAGCCGCCCTCAAATCTCCCGCCGGACCACTGATGGACGAGGATTGCGGCCCAGAGGATCCTGGAGCTGGAGGCCATGTTGTACGAGGCGCTACCGCAGCGGGACTGCCCCGCCACGGACGGCGAAAAAGCCAGCCACGCTGGCGTGAATGACGTGCTGACGGCGGATCAGAGAGAAGAGCTTAGGAGCGCCGTGGACCAATGGAAGCGAGCCCTGATGTGCGAGTTGAGGGAGCGCGACGCTTGCATCCTCCAAGAGAGAATGGATCTGCTGCACAGCGCGCAACAGGTAAGGGCCCAAAGCCAGCCCGGCACTTACTTGCACGCTTACTGGCTTTTGAATGCCACTTTCCATTTGTCCGTCCTAGAGGAACAAAGAGCTGAAAGAATTCATCGAAGCTCAGAAGAGACAAATCAAACAATTGGAGCAGAAGTTTCTGTTTCTCTTTCTATTCTTCTCCTTGGCCTTCATTCTGTGGCCCTAACACCAGCTGGTGAGTGAGCTCCAGCGGCACCGCACTCGACACCTCCGATACACTGTCAGCCGGTCTCAGACGTTGGCAGACGCTCCGATGCCAACGTATACCCCCCGCCACGGTGACAGAGGCACCGCGTCACACCGGCGCTCATCCAATCAGAAGGCAGGAAAAGCAAATTCACATGCAGGGCACTTTTGAACCAGAAGAGAGCGCCACAAAAAACGGTTGTTGCCCCAAACGCGCACTAAAAAGGGTCAGAATAACAAGAGTCCCACTGGCCAGCCGGGGCCACCCGTCCAGCTGTTTCTTCAGGGGGGAAAAAAATTGGAGTCACCGGTGAGTACATTTTGCATTTAGCTCTGCTTTTCTGCTTCTGTCTTCAAGTGTGTGGCATCCTGCGATCAAAGAGTCAGCCAACCCCAAAGCGGTTGACCTCAACGTCCCACCACCATGCCTACCAGAGCAGGTGACGTGATGCTTTGGACATCCTTCCGTCTCAGATGCCCAAAAGTACTCTTTGCCACATCTGCGGCAATACGGTGTCTTTTCAAAGGTGCAAATAAATCCAGCGTGGGCGGAACACGCACGTCTTCGGTTTTTCCCGCTTTGTTTGTGTGACAGCTGTTGTGAAAATTTTATACAAATAAAGTTGTATAGTACAGGTTTGGCCAAGCCGCAACTCCCGAACCGCATGCGGCTCTTTTATGTTCATATCAACATTTGTGTGTGTGTGTGTGTGTGTGTGTGTGTGGGGGGGGGTTGTGCGTGTTGGCTTCACTTGAGTTCAATTTGGTATTTTGGTCAAAAGCGCATGTGGTGAAATTCCACAAAGTAGGATGGGCAAACACATTTCTTTAAACTATGAGTGTCAATTGGGCTCTCGAAATGGCAGGGAAAAGATGCACAGCAAAACGAAAATACGTAGATGAACACAGGACGTTTTAATCAGAGTGGGAAAGTTTCTATTTTTTGTTGAACGTGATGGCAAACCATTCTGCCTGATATGTCAGACCTCAGCGCATTTCAAAGATTCAAATCTTCAGCGCCATGCACTTCAGCTCACTCCATGCTAACATTGATCAGGCGTCGAACCCGCATCATCATGCTTAAGAGGTGGCCATGCTAACCAGTGCGCCATTATGTCAACGCATAATAACTAAGTCTACTGGTCAAAACAGCGGTTACTATATGACGTCGCTACGTCGTGGTCACGTGACGCAGACAAGACGTCAATGGACGTGGGCAGAGTTAACTTGTTTAAAAGGGAGTAGGCAGAAGAAATATTTAATTTATTTAAATCTATTTTGAGTGCACACCATTATGCCAATGCATAACAACTGTAAATCTACTAAACAAAACAGCGGTTGCTATATGACATCTGCCACGTCGTGGTCACGTGACATACGTGACGTCGATGGGCGTAACTTTCGCCGGAATTCAAATCCGCGGGGAGAGTTAACTTGTTTAAAAGAGAGTGGGCAGAAGAATTATTTAATTTATTTAAATCTATTTGGTGTGTGCGCCATTATGTCAATGCATAACAACTGTAAGTCTACTAAACAAAACAGCGGTTGCTATATGACGTCTGCCACGTCGTGGTCACGTGACGCGGACGTGACGTCGACGCCTACTTTACATCCCACCGATCACAGGACCCCTCGGCTGCATAACCGTGCCCCCTTCCCAACCAATCGGATTTGCTATACGCGAAAACGACGCCAATGGAAAGAGCTTCCGCCCAAATTTAAATCCGTGGGCGTGGCTCGCAGCAGGAAGTAGGAAAATGGCGGCGATGTTGACAAAGACACAGCGGATGGTAACATACGACTAACAAGAGAAATATTTTTATTTTCTGCTTGCAACTGGACCGTCCAGAGCGTACACGGTAAGTACAACTCATCGTTTTTAAAAAGAAGTACTTTTGTTGCCCTGAAAAGCGAGTGAGCGTGGCGTTTGTGGGGGACGTCGAATTTCGACGATTCTTTCTGGTCAACGGTTGTAAATGATTGTGTTGATTAAAAAAGAAAACTTGATGTAACTCTACTTTTAACTGCCGTTTCAGATAGATTTGGAATTGCATCACATCCAATTTTGCCTAGAGCGTACACGGTAAGTAACACTCGTTGTGTTTAAGGAGATTTACGTTTGTAATAGCAGAAGTGTAGCCGCGTTGCGTTGTACGTGTGAATGTTGGTCCGGGCGAAATGTTAATGTTTAATTTCATTCCTTTAGGTTCCACGGTGTTTGTTGGCTGCAAGTTTTCCACTGCAAGAAGAGGCTCATATCATTGACCAGGAGCGAGCTACAATGGTGAGTAGCCATAACATTTATGTTAAACACTTCCTATTTCATGTCTAACAGTACTTGATTTAACAAATAACCATAAATAAATACAGTGTGGGCACTGAAGTTAACATATGTGATTATACTGCCTAATCTGTCACCGAGTAGATTGTTGCAAAGTAATATAAGATCCAAAGTTGTAATTCAGAATAGTTTTCAAAAGAAGGCCATTAGAATTATATACAAGTCTGATTACCCTGAACAAGCTATTAATTAAATCACAAATTCTTCAATTCAAAGATTTGGTAGATTATCAGACAAATAATGTCTAACAGTAATTGATTTAACACATCACGATAAGTAGATTGAGTGTGGGCACTCTCAAGTTAACATATGTGATTATACTGCCTAATCTGTTACAGAGTATGTTGTTGCCAAGTAATGTAGAATAGATCCAAAGTAGTAATCCAGAATAGTTTTGAAGAGGCCATTAGAATGATAAACAAATCTGATTACCTTGAACATAATAACAAGCTAAGTGTTTAATATGTCCTATGAAGTCAAAATTGGGCACCATCATGTGGTGAAATTTGGAATTGCATCACATCCAATTTTGCCTGGGAACAAACAGATTACATAAATCTTAGTTTTGAATAAGCCACTCCTTCTCAAACAAGTAAACTCTGCCCATTTTGCGCAGTAGATGTTCTGTTAATATCTAGTATTTATACAAAGTCATAATTTAAATTGCTTTCAACCTTCATTCATCGGTTCAACCAACATTACTCGCTCTTATTACCAACTTGTATTGATTTAACTAAGCGTTTAATACTTCCTATCAGGTCTCAAATCGAGATTTGGCAAAATACAATTTCAGCAAATCCAATTTTGCCAGGGAACAAAAATAGATTAAATAAACTAAATAAGTCCTCTTCCCATTAAATAAATCAGAAAAGTCTGTCTTGTAACCAGTCCTCTTCAAACAAGTAAAGTCTGCCCATTTTGTGCCGTAGATTTTGTGTCTATGCCTAGTATTTAAACAAAATCATAATTTAAACGACTTCTTTCCTTCATTCACTTTGGAAATTTGGAATTGCAGCAAATCGAATTTTGGCAGGGAACAAAAATAGATCAATTAAACTAAATAAGTCTTCTTCCCATTAAATAAATTAAAAAAGTCTGTCTTGTAACCAGTCCTTTTCAAACAAGTAAAGTCTGCCCATTTTGTGCCGTCGATTTTGTGTTAATGCCTAGTATTTATACAAAATCATAATTTAAAGGACTTCATTCCTTCATTCACTTTGGAAATTTGGAATTGCAGCACATCAAATTTTGCCTGGGAAGAAAAGTAGATTAAATAAATTTAATAAGTCTTACTACTTCCCATTAAATAAATTAAATACGTCTTACTTGTTCCCACTCCTTTTCAAAACAGTAGTTTAAAACGAGGGCCCTTCACTCAATCTTTAACCTCAACCCCGCACGTTGTGTTGTATCTGTGAATGTTGGTTGTGGCCAAATGATAGTTTTCTTTCATTCGTTTAGGTTCCAAGAAAACTTGATGTAACTCTACTTTTAACTGCCGTTTCAGATAAGCGGGTATTACGTCGCAGTCAAATGCCGCGGATATGACGTAATTGCCCGAACCTCCGCCAAAATTCAAATCTGTTGGCGCGATGGCCGTGAGCCACTGAGCAGCGACGATTATCAACAGAAATATCTTTATTTTCTGCTTGCAACTGGACCGTCTAGAGCGTACACGGTAAGTAACACTCATTGTGTTTAAGGAGATTTACGTTTGTAATAGCAGAAGTGTAGCCGCGTTGCGTTGTACGTGTGAAAATTGGTCGAGGCGAAATGTTAATGTTTAATTTCATTCCTTTAGGTTCCACGGTGTTTGTTGGCTGCAAGTTTTCCACTGCAAGAAGAGGCTCGTATCATTGACCAGGAGCGAGCTACAATGGTGAGTAGCCATAACATTTATGTTAAACACTTCCTATTTCATGTCTAACAGTACTTGATTTAACAAATAACCATAAATAAATACAGTGTGGGCACTGAAGTTAACATATGTGATTATACTGCCTAATCTGTCACGGAGTAGATTGTTGCAAAGTAATATAAGATCCAAAGTTGTAATTCAGAATAGTTTTCAAAAGAAGGCCATTAGAATTATATACAAGTCTGATTACCCTGAACAAGCTATTAATTAAATCACAAATTCTTCAATTCAAAGATTTGGTAGATTATCAGACAAATAATGTCTAACAGTAATTGATTTAACACATCACGATAAGTAGATTGAGTGTGGGCACTCTCAAGTTAACATATGTGATTATACTGCCTAATCTGTTACAGAGTATGTTGTTGCCAAGTAATGTAGAATAGATCCAAAGTAGTAATCCAGAATAGTTTTGAAGAGGCCATTAGAATGATAAACAAATCTGATTACCTTGAACATAATAACAAGCTAAGTGTTTAATATGTCCTATGAAGTCAAAATTGGGCACCATCATGTGGTGAAATTTGGAATTGCATCACATCCAATTTTGCCTGGGAACAAACAGATTACATAAATCTTAGTTTTGAATAAGCCACTCCTTCTCAAACAAGTAAACTCTGCCCATTTTGCGCAGTAGATGTTCTGTTAATATCTAGTATTTATACAAAGTCATAATTTAAATTGCTTTCAACCTTCATTCATCGGTTCAACCAACATTACTCGCTCTTATTACCAACTTGTATTGATTTAACTAAGCGTTTAATACTTCCTATCAGGTCTCAAATCGAGATTTGGCAAAATACAATTTCAGCAAATCCAATTTTGCCAGGGAACAAAAATAGATTAAATAAACTAAATAAGTCCTCTTCCCATTAAATAAATCAGAAAAGTCTGTCTTGTAACCAGTCCTCTTCAAACAAGTAAAGTCTGCCCATTTTGTGCCGTAGATTTTGTGTCTATGCCTAGTATTTAAACAAAATCATAATTTAAACGACTTCTTTCCTTCATTCACTTTGGAAATTTGGAATTGCAGCAAATCGAATTTTGGCAGGGAACAAAAATAGATCAATTAAACTAAATAAGTCTTCTTCCCATTAAATAAATTAAAAAAGTCTGTCTTGTAACCAGTCCTTTTCAAACAAGTAAAGTCTGCCCATTTTGTGCCGTCGATTTTGTGTTAATGCCTAGTATTTATACAAAATCATAATTTAAAGGACTTCATTCCTTCATTCACTTTGGAAATTTGGAATTGCAGCACATCAAATTTTGCCTGGGAAGAAAAGTAGATTAAATAAATTTAATAAGTCTTACTACTTCCCATTAAATAAATTAAATACGTCTTACTTGTTCCCACTCCTTTTCAAAACAGTAGTTTAAAACGAGGGCCCTTCACTCAATCTTTAACCCCAACCCCGCACGTTGTGTTGTATCTGTGAATGTTGGTTGTGGCCAAATGATAGTTTTCTTTCATTCGTTTAGGTTCCAAGAAAACTTGATGTAACTCTACTTTTAACTGCCGTTTCAGATAAGCGGGTATTACGTCGCAGTCATGTGCCGTGGATATGACGTAATTGCCCGAACCTCCGCCAAAATTCAAATCTGTTGGCGCGATGGCCGTGAGCCACTGAGCAGCGACGATTATCAACAGAAATATCTTTATTTTCTGCTTGCAACTGGACCGTCTAGAGCGTACACGGTAAGTAACACTCATTGTGTTTAAGGAGATTTACGTTTGTAATAGCAGAAGTGTAGCCGCGTTGCGTTGTACGTGTGAAAATTGGTCGAGGCGAAATGTTAATGTTTAATTTCATTCCTTTAGGTTCCACGGTGTTTGTTGGCTGCAAGTTTTCCACTGCAAGAAGAGGCTCGTATCATTGACCAGGAGCGAGCTACAATGGTGAGTAGCCATAACATTTATGTTAAACACTTCCTATTTCATGTCTAACAGTACTTGATTTAACAAATAACCATAAATAAATACAGTGTGGGCACTGAAGTTAACATATGTGATTATACTGCCTAATCTGTCACGGAGTAGATTGTTGCAAAGTAATATAAGATCCAAAGTTGTAATTCAGAATAGTTTTCAAAAGAAGGCCATTAGAATTATATACAAGTCTGATTACCCTTAACATAACAACAAGCTATTAATTAAATCACAAATTCTTCAATTCAAAGATTTGGTAGATTATCAGACAAATAATGTCTAACAGTAATTGATTTAACACATCACGATAAGTAGATTGAGTGTGGGCACTCTCAAGTTAACAGATATGATTATACTGCCTAATCTGTTACAGAGTATGTTGTTGCCAAGTAATGTAGAATAGATCCAAAGTAGTAATCCAGAATAGTTTTGAAGAGGCCATTAGAATAATAAACAAATCTGATTACCTTGAACATAATAACAAGCTAAGTGTTTAATATGTCCTATGAAGTCAAAATTGGGCACCATCATGTGGTGAAATTTGGAATTGCATCACATCCAATTTTGCCTGGGAACAAACAGATTAAATAAATCTTAGTTTTGAATAAGCCACTCCTTCTCAAACAAGTAAACTCTGCCCATTTCGCGCAGTAGATGTTCTGTTAATATCTAGTATTTATACAAAGTCATAATTTAAATTGCTTTCAACCTTCATTCATCGGTTCAACCAACATTACTCGCTCTTATTACCAACTTGTATTGATTTAACTAAGCGTTTAATACTTCCTATCAGGTCTCAAGGCAAGATTTGGCAAAATACAATTTCAGCAAATCCAATTTTGCCAGGGAACAAAAATAGATTAAATAAACTAAATAAGTCTTCTTCCCATTAAATAAATCAGAAAAGTCTGTCTTGTAACCAGTCCTCTTCAAACAAGTAAAGTCTGCCCATTTTGTGCCGTAGATTTTGTGTCTATGCCTAGTATTTAAACAAAATCATAATTTAAACGACTTCTTTCCTTCATTCACTTTGTAAATTTGGAATTGCAGCAAATCGAATTTTGCCAGGGAACAAAAATAGATCAATTAAACTAAATAAGTCTTCTTCCCATTAAATAAATTAAAAAAGTCTGTCTTGTAACCAGTCCTTTTCAAACAAGTAAAGTCTGCCCATTTTGTGCCGTCGATTTTGTGTTAATGCCTAGTATTTATACAAAATCATAATTTAAAGGACTTCATTCCTTCATTCACTTTGGAAATTTGGAATTGCAGCACATCAAATTTTGCCTGGGAAGAAAAGTAGATTAAATAAATTTAATAAGTCTTACTACTTCCCATTAAATAAATTAAATACGTCTTACTTGTTCCCACTCCTTTACAAAAAAGTAGTTTAAAACGAGGTCCCTTCACTCAACCTTTAACCCTATTTATTCACCTTCTAGGCTAAGTGTTAAAGGCTAAGTGTTAAAGGCTAAGTGTTAAAGGCTAAGTGTTAGAGGCTAAGTGCCAGAGGCTAGGCGCCAGAGGCGAGTTTTTGTGGGCTGAAGTTTTAGTGGGGTTAGTGTGAATACAATCCAAAAGAATACAACAGAATACAATACAATAGAATATAATACATAGATTAAATTCAATAGCTCTTACTACTTCCCATTAAATAAATTAAATACGTCTTACTTGTTCCCAATCCTTTTCAAAAAAGTAGTTTAAAACGAGGGCCCTTCACTCAACCTTTAACCTCAACCCCGCACGTCACATTGTGTTGTATCTGTGAATGTTGGTTGTGGCCAAATGATAGTTTTCTTTCATTCGTTTAGGTTCCACGGTGTTTGTTGGCTATGTTTTCCACTGTCAGAAGGATGAAAATACAAAGTACAACGCTTGGACGTGGGCGAAGACGTCACCGGTGAGTCCTTCCTTCCTATTTATTTACCTTCTAGATGCTAGAGGCTAAGTGTTAGAGGCTAAGTGTTAGAGGCTAAGTGTTAAACACAATACGAACAACACAACGATACTGCACTGAACAACACGATACCGCACTGAGAAACACGATACCGCACTGAACAACACGATACCGCACTGAACAACACCATGCCGCACTGAACACCATGCCACACTGAACAACACCATCCCGCACTGAACAACACCATGCCGCACTAAACAACACCATGCCGCACTGAACAACACCATGCCTCACTGAACGACACCATGCCGCACTGAAAGACACCATGCCGCACTGAACGACACCATGCCGCACTGAAAGACACCATCCCGCACAGAACACCATGCCGCACTGAACAACACCATCCTGCACTGAACAACACCATCCCGCACTGAACAACACCATGCCGCACTGAACAACATTATGCCGCACTGAACATTATGCCGCACTGAACAACACCATGCCGCACTGAACAACACCATGCCGCACTGAACAACATTATGCCGCACTGAACAACACCATGCCGCACTGAACAACACCATGCCGCACTGAACAACACCATGCCGCACTGAACAACATTATGCCGCACTGAACAACACCATGCCGCACTGAACAACACCATCCTGCACTGAACAACACCATTCCGCATTGAACACCATGCCGCACTGAACAACACCATGCCGCACTGAACAACACCATCCCGCACTGAACAACACCATCCCGCACTGAACAACACCATGCCGCACTGAACAACATTATGCCGCACTGAACAACATTATGCCGCACTGAACAACACCATGCCGCACTGAACAACACCATGCCGCACTGAACAACACCATGCCGCACTGAACAACATTATAACGCACTGAACAACACCATCCCGCACTGAACAACACCATGCCGCACTAAACAACATTATGCCGCACTGAACAACATTATGCCGAAATGAACAACACCATGCCGCACTGAACAACACCATGCCGCACTGAACAACACCATCCTGCACTGAACAACACCATCCCGCACTGAACAACACCATGCCGCACTGAACAACACCATGCCGCACTGAACAACACCATGCCGCAATGAACAACACCATCCCGCACTGAACAACATTATGCCGCACTGAACAACATTATGCCGCACTGAACAACATTATGCCGCACTGAACAACACCATCCTGCACTGAACAACACCATGCCGCACTGAACAACACCATGCCGCACTGAACAACACCATGCTGCACTGAACAACATTATGCTGCACTGAACAACACGATCCTGCATTGAACAACACCATGCCGCACTGAACAACACCATCCTGCACTGAACAACACCATCCTGCACTGAACAACACCACCCCGCACTGAACAACACGATCCCGCATTGAACAACACCATCCCGCACTGAACAACACCATGCCGCACTGAACAACACCATTCCGCACTGAACAACACCATGCCGCACTGAACAACACCATGCCGCACTGAACAACACCATGCCGCACTGAACAACACCATGCCGCACTGAACAACATTATGCCGCACTGAACAACACCATGCCGCACTGAACAACACCATCCCGCACTGAACAACACCATGCCGCATTGAACAACACCATGCCGCACTGAACAACACCATCCTGCACTGAACAACACCATCCCGCACTAAACAACACCATGCCGCACTGAACAACATTATGGCGCACTGGACAACATTATGCCGCACTGAACAACACCATGCCGCACTGAACAACACCATGCCGCACTGAACAACACCATGCCGCACTGAACAACACCATGCCGCACTGAACAACATTATGCCGCACTGAACAACACCATCCCGCACTGAACAACACCATGCCGCACTGAACAACACGATCCCGCATTGAACAACACCATCCTGCACTGAACAACACCATGCCGCACTGAACAACACCATGCCGCACTGAACAACACCATTCCGCACTGAACAACACCATGCCGCACTGAACAACACCATCCTGCACTGAACAACACCATCCCGCACTGAACAACACCATGCCGCATTGAACAACACCATGCCGCACTGAACAACACCATCCTGCACTGAACAACACCATGCCGCACTGAACAACACCATGCCGCACTGAACAACACCATGCCGCACTGAACAACATTATGCCGCACTGAACAACATTATGCCGCACTAAACAACATTATGTCGCACTGAACAACACCATGCCGCACTGAACAACACCATGCTGCACTGAACAACATTATGCCGCACTGAACAACACGATCCCGCATTGAACAACACCATCCCGCAGTGAACAACACCATGCCGCATTGAACAACACCATGCCGCACTGAACAACACCATGCTGCACTGAACAACATTATGCTGCACTGAACAACACGATCCTGCATTGAACAACACCATGCCGCACTGAACAACACCATCCTGCACTGAACAACACCTTTCCACACTGAACAACACCATGCCGCACTGAACAACATTATGCCGCACTGAACAACACCATGCCGCACTGAACAACACCATGCCGCACTGAACAACACCATGCCGCACTGAACAACACCATGCCGCAATGAACAACACCATCCCGCACTGAACAACACCATGCCGCATTGAACAACACCATGCCGCACTGAACAACACCATCCCGCACTGAACAACACCACCCCGCACTAAACAACACGATCCCGCATTGAACAACACCATCCCGGACTGAACAACACAATGCCGCACTGAACAACACCATTCCGCACTGAACAACACCATGCCGCACTGAACAACACCATGCCGCACTGAACAACATTATGCCGCACTGAACAACACCATGCCGCACTGAACAACACCATCCCGCACTGAACAACACCATGCCGCATTGAACAACACCATGCCGCACTGACCAACACCATCCTGCACTGAACAACACCATCCCGCACTGAACAACACCATGCCGCACTGAACAACATTATGGCGCACTGAACAACATTATGCCGCACTGAACAACACCATGCCGCACTGAACAACACCATCCCGCACTGAACAACACCATCCTGCACTGAACAACACCATGCCGCACTGAACAACACCATGCCGCACTGAACAACACCATGCCGCACTGAACAACATTATGCCGCACTGAACAACATTATGCCGCACTAAACAACATTATGTCGCACTGAACAACACCATGCCGCACTGAACAACACCATGCTGCACTGAACAACATTATGCCGCACTGAACAACACGATCCCGCATTGAACAACACCATCCCGCAGTGAACAACACCATGCCGCATTGAACAACACCATGCCGCACTGAACAACACCATGCTGCACTGAACAACATTATGCTGCACTGAACAACACGATCCTGCATTGAACAACACCATGCCGCACTGAACAACACCATCCTGCACTGAACAACACCTTTCCACACTGAACAACACCATGCCGCACTGAACAACATTATGCCGCACTGAACAACACCATGCCGCACTGAACAACACCATGCCGCACTGAACAACACCATGCCGCACTGAACAACACCATGCCGCAATGAACAACACCATCCCGCACTGAACAACACCATGCCGCATTGAACAACACCATGCCGCACTGAACAACACCATCCCGCACTGAACAACACCACCCCGCACTAAACAACACGATCCCGCATTGAACAACACCATCCCGGACTGAACAACACCATGCCGCACTGAACAACACCATTCCGCACTGAACAACACCATGCCGCACTGAACAACACCATGCCGCACTGAACAACACCATGCCGCACTGAACAACACCATGCCGCACTGAACAACATTATGCCGCACTGAACAACACCATGCCGCACTGAACAACACCATCCCGCACTGAACAACACCATGCCGCATTGAACAACACCATGCCGCACTGACCAACACCATCCTGCACTGAACAACACCATCCCGCACTGAACAACACCATGCCGCACTGAACAACATTATGGCGCACTGAACAACATTATGCCGCACTGAACAACACCATGCCGCACTGAACAACACCATGCCGCACTGAACAACACCATGCCGCACTGAACAACATTATGCCGCACTGAACAACATTATGCCGCACTGAACAACACCATGCCGCACTGAACAACACCATGCCGCACTGAACAACACCATGCCGCACTGAACAACACGACGTCGCACTGAACAACACGACGCCGCACAGAACAACACGACGCCGCACAGAATAACACAATACCGCACAGAACAACACAATACCGCACAAACAGTTTTAGATAATATTACGTCGCAGTCATGTGACGCGGACATGACGTCAATAGGCGGAACTCACGGCAAAATTATAATCCGTGGGCGTGGCTTGCAACAGGAAGTAGGAAAGCGGCAGTTCTGGCAAACAAGACACAGCGGTTAGTAACACGATGACTAACAAGGCAAATATTTTTGTTTTCAGCTTGCAACTTGACCGTCTAGAGCGTACAAGGTAATTACAACTGTTTTTTTTTAGCCCTGAAAAGCGAGGGAGTGTGGCGTTTGGGAGGAATGTCGAACTCGGCGTCTGCTTCCAGCCACAGACGCCAAATTTCGACGATTATTTCGACTGGTCAACGGTTGTAAATTATTGCGTTGACTAAAAACTTTATTTAACTCTACTCTTAACTTTGCCGTTTCAGATATGCGGGTATTACACCGCGGAAATGACGTCAATAGGCTGAACTCTCGCCAAAATTCAAATCTGTGGGCGCAATGGCCTTGAGCGAGACACCGGATACAAACACGACGATTATCAACAGAAATATCTTTATTTTCTGCTTGCAAGTGGACCGTCTAGAGCGTACACGGTAAGTACAACTCATTGTGTTTAAAAAGATTTACGTTTGTGTAGTTTGCGTTGCGTTGTATCTGTGAATGTTGGTTGAGGCTAAATGTTAATGTTTAATTTCATTCCTTTAGGTTCCACGGTGTTTGTTGGCTGTATGTTTTCCACTGCAAGAAGAGGCTCGTATCATTGACCAGCAGGAGCTACAATGGTGAGTACCCCTTTCGTCTTCCATTTATGTTAAACACTTCCTATTTCATGTCTAACAGTACTCGATTTAACAAATAACCATAAATAAATACAGTGTGGGCAGTCACGTTAACATATGTGATTATCCTGCCTAATATGTTTATCACAAATATGTCACTAATCACTAATATGTTTATTTGTTTATCACAACACCTTTGGACCTTCAGCAATCGATTATTTCCCTTCATCTACATAGAGACAGAACGATGGTGTCTTAAACATCTCATTCATTTCACCAAATAACTTCACGCAGGTGGATAACGGCCGTCTCGGTCACGCTATGTTGCGTGATGCAGTTTTGAAGAACCAAATGCATTTATTCAATGAATAAGTCAAGCTAGTTCTATGTTTATGATGTTGTAAGTTACGGTACCGATTGAAGTTGAGTTCGAAGCCAGTGGAAAACAGCGCTGCGTTTGTGCTCTCCAGGTACAAATGTTGTGATCTCTGACTGACGACCGGGCGAGACTCGAGTAAGAGATGTCCAAACGAGCTCCGGCAGGGCGGGCCAAGGCGGAGCGAACGGACGCCCTTCAGGCCGCCAATGACGAGCTGAGAACCAAACTGATGGACGTCCAGTTAGAACTTCAGCAGGAGAAGAACAAGGTGAAAACCTCAACAGACAGACACTGCCTGCCTCCCTGCCTGCCTCCCTGCCTGCCTCCCTGCCTGCCTCCCTCCCTCCCAGTTTTCCCGATGTAGATTAGACATGCGTGTGCCATGACTGTGTCAGCCTACATCAACAAATGCACCGAGGACGTCAGCACCACTAAGAATATCATCACCCGGGGCAACCAACGACCCTGGATGACTGAGGAGGTACGTCAAACGCTACGAGCGCGGAACTCTGCCTTCAAGTCTGGCGACAAGGAGACACTGAGGACAGCGAGAGCCAACTTGAACCGTGCCATCAGGATAGCGAAGCGAGACCGCAGTCGAAAATTTCAGGATCGTTTCCACGACGTCAAAAACATCAGGAGTATGTGGCAAGGCATACGGGCGATTACAGACTACAACTCACCCTCCCCCCCCCCGGTGGGTGTAGTTGATGCTGACTTTCTAAATGGTCTAAATAACTTCTTTGGGAGGTTCGAGGCACTAAACGGCACTCCAGCAGTTAAAACTGTCCCCCATCAGGAAGAGGAGGTACTCTGCCTTGACTCCGCCGATGTGTTGAAGACCCTGAGGAGAGTCAACCCCTGTAAGGCCCCTGGCCCCGACAACATTCCTGGGCGTGTGTTCAGGGAATGTGCAAGTCATCTGGCTGGGGTCATCACAGACATTTTTAACACCTCGCTGGGCCAAGCCACAGTGCCGGCGTGCTTTAAGACTGCCTCCATCATTCCGGTGCCGAAGAAACCTCAAATCACCTAATTTATTGATTACCGGCCTGTTGCACTGACTCCGGTTATGATGAAGTGCTTCGAAAGGCTGCTTAAAGGTCACATCGTTTCCAGACTCCCCCTATTATTTGACCCGTTCCAGTTTGCCGACCGGCAAAACCGCTCCACTCAGGACGCCATCTCCTCCGTTCTTCACCTGAGCCTGGCTCACCTGGAGGAGAAGAACACCCATGTGCGGAGGCTGTTCCTGGACTTCAGCTCAGCGTTTAACACCATCATCCCACAGCATCTGGTAGGAAAATTGGAACACCTGGGCTTCAACACCCCCCTTCGCAACTGGCTGCTAGACTTCCTCACCAACAGACCTCAGTCAGTCCGGGTCGGACAGAACACCTCTGATGTCATCACCCTCAGCACAGGCTCCCTTCAGGGCTGCGTCCTGAGCCCCCTGCTGTGCACCCTGATGACACACGACTGCGTCCTCAGGTTCACCACCAATCACATCGTGAAGTCAGCAGACGACACAACGGTTGTGGGGCTCATCAGAGACAACAACGACCTGGACTACAGAGAGGAGGTGGAGCAGCTGGTGGGCTGGTGCAGAGAAAACAGCCTGATCCTGAATGAGGAGAAGATGAAGGAGATCATCGTCGACTTCAGGAAAAAACAGCCTCACCACGCTCCACTGATCATCAACAGCTCAGCTGTGGAGGTGGTCAGCACCACCAAATTCCTGGGGGTCCACATCACAGAAGACCTCACCTGGACTATGAACACTACGGCACTGGTCAAGAGGGCACAGAAGCGCTTGTACTTCCTGCGGAGGATGAGGAGAGCCCACCTGCCCCCACCCATCATGAGGACGTTCTACAGGAGCACCATAGAGAGCATTCTGACAAGCTGTCTCTCTGTGTGGTGTGGAGGCTGCACCGCCTCCGATTGGAAGAACGTGAGGAGTGGTGAGGACAGCAGAGAGGATCATAGGGGCTCCTCTTCCCTCCATTCAGGACATTTCATCTCAGCGCTGCATGTCCCGTGCCCGTAACATCATCAATGACCCATCACACCCCCACCATGGACTGTTCTCCCTGCTGCCCTCTGGGAAGAGGTTTGCAGCATCCGCTGCAGGTCCACCAGGTTCTGCAACAGCTTTTTCCCTGCTGTCATCAGACTGTTGAACACTAGAACTGTTGAGCTCTAAACTGAACTCTGCATCACACATTCACAGAACTGTACTTTATGACACTACGGACCTCTATCTTGCACTATCTCGCACTACCAACTTTACTGAACTTGTATAAACCCTTTAAATAGAAGTTTAATACATGGTTTAGCATTCCTCTGCACACTCTTGAATACTGTTTTGCCTACTTGCACTATTGCATAATTATCACTGCTGCACTTTATACTTATTTTTAATATATATATATATATATATATATATATAGTATATATGTATATATATATATTTTCATAGGATATGTTACTTCTATTCAACTGCAATATCACTACTTTGTTGTAAGACGTATGCAACGGAATTTCGTTTTGTATGCACCATGTGCAGACAAGATGACAATAAAGTTTGTCTAAGTCTAAGTCATGTCAGGTCAGCTGTCTGGAGAGAGAGAGAAGTCAGGACCTGCGGGCGGAGCACCACCGTGCCACCGCCGCCATGACGGAACTCAAAAGCAAACTCCATGAGGAGAAGCAGAAAGAGTTAGCCATTACCAGGGAGACATTACTGCGGCAGCATGAAATGGAGCTGATGAGAGTGATCAAAGTCAAAGATGGAGAGATCCAGCGACTGAATGCCTTGGTTCTCAGCCTGAGGGACGGCTCCATGGACAAGGTGATCCGCTCTATCCGTGTCTGACTATCCGCACGCCACGTCGGGCTTCGATGCGGCCGCTACCGTATTGTGTAGCTTGTCCCCAGTAAGCGTCGCGGCGCTCCGTTGCGGTCTCAACGGCCCGGTGTGGCGCAATGTCTGCTCAGGTGAGGAGGGGGGGCGCTTTGCTGGCGGAGGTGGAGGAGACGCGGCGGTGTCGGGAGACCGAGCGGTGTCGCCTCCACCAGGAGCGCGGAAGAAGCCCTGGCAGCGGCCTAGCAGGCCTGGCAGTCCCGAGCGGCCGAGCTCCGATCGGCTCATCACCAGCATCGGGAGGAGCTGAGCCGAACCAAGAGAGACTGCGAGAGGGAGATCCGCCGACTGGTAGGACTGATCAGATGCGCGGTGCGTGACTATGTTCCCAATTTCGTTGTATACCTGCAGTGCAATGACACCTAAGGCATTCTATTCTATTCTATTTCACAAGAAGAAAATGTCCGGTTGCTCGCTTCGCTTTTGTCACAGCAAAGGTGTTCTAGTCGATTCAAGAACAAAATTGGCCGGTTGCTCTCTTTGTTTTTGTCACAATTCTGGCAAATGAGTTTGCCCGCCTGCCTGAGCGCTCCCCGTTTGTACATCCAGACGGATGAGATCAAGCTGAAAGACAGAGCGGTTAGTGTTTTGGATGAAACCCTGGGGCCGGCCACGTCCACCGCCTTCAGCTGCAGACTCAGGCTGCCGAGCAGCAGATCGCTGCCCTGAGGGATTCCCAAAGGGCGGGCCTAAACTACCCTGGAAGTGGGGTCAACGCCGCTACTAGCAATCCTCTTCATTGCGTAAGCCACCTCATCACACACTTGCAGTACGCATGACTTAGTTCGTTGCTGGAGGAAGGTAGCACAAAAACAGTTTTGAACTTTGAACGAGTGCTTGTGTGTGTGTGTTGCGGGGCGTTTTCAGTCTCAGGAGGATCGGGACACGCGACGGTTTCATCTGAAAATCGCTGAGCTCAGCGCAGTCATCAGGAAACTGGAGGATCGAAACGCCCTGCTTTCTGAAGAGCGCAATGAACTGGTAATTTATTGACGGCACGCTTGAAGGTTTGCGCTACGTTTGATGCGCGCCATCCAGCGAGGCACCCATTGCGCTTGCTTATTAGTTGAGCGGCGCGGCGAGTCGGTTGCCTGGTAGATGTCTTTTATTGGGAGCCAAAGCCACGATTCCGTTCAAACCGATGCAAAAGGAATGGATACGTTCTGGCCCGCGTGTTGTGCGTCTTTCACATCCCGCACTTCATGCTTGCAGCTAAAGCGACTGAGAGAAACAGAAAGCCAGTTTCTGCCACTCCTGTACAAAAACAAACGCCTGAGCAGGAAGAATGAAGAACTCTCGCTGGTGCTGTGTCGCCTTGAAAACAAAGTGCGCTTTGTCACCCAGGAGAACGAGGAGATGGCAAGCTTGGTAAGTCGACGCGGACAACGGCGGCGTGCCAACAGAGTCCACTGCATTTGTGTTCCACAGAGAAGGCCTAGTTCGCTCAATGACCTGGACCGCGGTTGCGGCCAGCAGGACGGTGAAATGGAGTTCCTTCAAGTTGTGGAGCAGCGGCACATCATCGACGACTTGTCCAAGGTCTTCAGGCAGGCGACTCGGTGCACGTACGGCAGCGCCGCGCTCGCTCGCTGTCGCCAGGAAACCTTTTCCGTCCAAAGCTTGGCCGGCGGCCGCCATCCAAAAAATTGGCCCCTTAAATTCCGACCTTTCAAGCAGGAGCATTGTGCGCACGCGTTTGAACACGCTTTAGACTTGTTTTGCCGTTTTCAGCAGCTCAAAGCTCCCGTTTTGTCAGCGCCTTTGCCACTCGCTGTGCGCTGAAAACGACGGACTTGCCCGGCTGCTCAGCCCGTCAACCATGAGCCGCGAGCGCGACGTCATTGTCCGTAGGCAGCTAGTGGCAAAATGCACCCTGTTAGAGTTGCGCTCGCTCCAACTTATTTTGCAAGAACCACACGGGAGACAAGTAAGTTCTTTTGGACACCTGCAGGTGGAGAGTCCATCCGTTGTACGAATGAAGTCTGACTCTCGGCTCCTGCACGAGCATTTTAATTAAGAGAAACAGGGTGGGTGTAAGAGTGGATTGAATAGAGGAAGCCCTTGACCTCTAGTCAAAACATAGCAAGGGGTGTTTTACGACTTTGTGTAGGAAGGGATAAGCGATAGGGATAAATAAGGGATAAATAATATTATTTATTACAGGTCGCAGTCAAAGTCAAAGCAACACAATGATACGATAAAGATAATCTGGAAAACCCTGACACACCCTGTAGTTGTCACTTTTGGAAAAGACGAGCGTCCCTCCAATCATCGCCGGTGACGTGTTTTTCAGGCTCTGGAGACAGGAGCTCATGTCAGAAATGTCATTGTGAGTCGCGTTTGTTTCTGCGCCGGAGCCGTTCGTTCCCTTTGCATCCAAAGAATCTCAAAGGCGGATTATTTGTGTCGACAGGAGAGAGATTTGCTGCTACGATACCGACGTCGAGAATCTCTGAGGAGGAACAAAGCGTGAGGTCCTGCAAGGTGAGTCTGTTTGTTTGCGGCTGCTTGGTGTTGCGCAAGATGAAATGGCCTTTTTCTCGCTATCGTTCCTCTCGTCGATTCATCGTGAGGTGTCGCTTCAGTTTGTTCAGAGAGATGTTTGCTTCCGCGCCCGCAGGTCATCGAAACATTTTACGGCTACGACGAAGACGTGTTGGTGGACTCGGACGGATCGTCCTTGTCTTTTCACACCGACAGAACCCCCGACACGGAACCCGAAGAGGTAGCCCGCCATTTCTGCCAGCGTATTGGCACCAAACATTCCTCTTCAGCCTGGAATCGGACTCGTCTTTGCGTCGCGGGTGCTTTGTCGCCGGTCTGACTGATTCTGGTACTAGTGCTGTGTTGCATTGGTGTGTGCATGAAGAGGCGGAGCTTCGCTACCGCCAGCTGACGCAAGAATATCAAGCGCTGCAACGAGCCTACGCTCTGCTAGCCCAGACCAGCGAAAGGGGACTACGACGCCGAGAAGGAGATCAAGGTGGCGCCCCTTCCCGCAACCCCCGGCCGGGTCGCAGCCTCCCCGTTCTCACCCAGCCTCGGGTGTTCTCTGGTCTGAAAGGAGGAGGAGGAGCCTCCCTCCTCCTCCTTTCAGACCAGAGAAAAGCTGATGGTAGAAATGGGTCACTATCAAAGCAGAGTAGCAGATCTGGAGTCAGCGCTGAAGCAACAAGGACAGGTAAGCTCATCAATGAGCACACCTTTTTCTCAGACAAAATAGCTACATTCTTCAGTCACTCATCCGTCTGGCATTACTGGACCAACCCCCGAACGTGGCTGGGAAAATGCGGAGAAAAGCAAATGTCATTTTCCAGTCAACCAAAGAATTTGTGGATGAAAATGACACAACATTCCAAAGCTGTCCACGCGTTTGTCTCTTCTAGAATGTCAAGTGGGTGGAGGAGAAGCAGCTGCTGCGTCAGAGCAATCAGCAGTTGGCCGAAAAGGTGACGGAAAGAAAGGCGCTGGGCGGAGTCGCTTGGCGTCACACCTGTCGGGAAGCCCCGCAGATGAGGTCTGACTGTCTTTTCAGGTCAGGCGGATGGAGGCGGAAGAAGCGCGTCTGAAAGAGCACATCCAGGATATCCGAGACCAAAACGAACTGCTTGAGTTCCGCATCCTGGAGCTGGAGGTGGGAAGACTCGCACAAGCGTGTTGAGGCCAGAGATGTGACGGACGGACGGACGGACGGATGCATGCCTCTGCCTTTCAGGAGAGGGAGTGGCGCTCCCCCGTCTTGAAGTTTCTGCAAGTCCGTTTCCCAGACGGCCTCAGCCCTTTGCAGATCTACTGCGAGGCCGAGGGCGTGAGCGTACGTAAGGCGTCCCTCGCAACCCTAACCTTAACCCGAGGTCCCAGAACACCTTACATTGCTCCTTGCGCCTTTCCCCCGGACATCGTCATCAGTGATCTGATGAAGAAGCTGGACATCCTGGGCTATAACGCCGTAAGTGTATGTCGAACTCCTTATGTTCGCACTCCACGAGACTCGGCGGCTCAAATGTGACTTTTGGAAGGCTTTGCGCTGAAAGAAGCTTGTTGACGCTGTGCCTTTGGGCTCTTGCAGAATCTCACCAACGAGGAGCAGGTGGTCGTGATTCACGCCAGGACCCTTCTCACCCTAGCCGAGAAGGTAACGCGCACGTCCACGCACGCTCTCGCATTCTGCTTATGTGACAGCAGCCTTTCCTCAGTGGATAGAATACATCAAAGTGACCAAGTCAGCACTTCAACAGAAGATGTTGGACATTGAAAGTGAGAAGGTAGACAGACACGCGACATCAGCCAAGGGGAACTCCGGCAATGTGCCCCAACAATTCTGACCTTGAGCTGTGCTAGGATATGTTCTGCAAGCAGAAGGGCTACCTGGATGAAGAGTTGGACTTCAGGAAGTGTTCCATGGACCAGGCTCATAAGGTAAGCCGCCCTCAAATCTCCCGCCGGACCACTGATGGACGAGGATTGCGGCCCAGAGGATCCTGGAGCTGGAGGCCATGTTGTACGAGGCGCTACCGCAGCGGGACTGCCCCGCCACAGACGGCGAAAAAGCCAGCCACGCTGGCGTGAATGACGTGCTGACGGCGGATCAGAGAGAAGAGCTTAGGAGCGCCGTGGACCAATGGAAGCGAGCCCTGATGTGCGAGTTGAGGGAGCGCGACGCTTGCATCCTCCAAGAGAGAATGGATCTGCTGCACAGCGCGCAACAGGTAAGGGCCCAAAGCCAGCCCGGCACTTACTTGCACGCTTACTGGCTTTTGAATGCCACTTTCCATTTGTCCGTCCTAGAGGAACAAAGAGCTGAAAGAATTCATCGAAGCTCAGAAGAGACAAATCAAACAATTGGAGGAGAAGTTTCTGTTTCTCTTTCTATTCTTCTCCTTGGCCTTCATTCTGTGGCCCTAACACCAGCTGGTGAGTGAGCTCCAGCGGCACCGCACTCGACACCTCCGATACACTGCCAGCCGGTCTCAGACGTTGGCAGACGCTCCGATGCCAACGTATACCCCCCGCCACGGTGACAGAGGCACCGCGTCACACCGGCGCTCATCCAATCAGAAGGCAGGAAAAGCAAATTCACATGCAGGGCACTTTTGAACCAGAAGAGAGCGCCACAAAAAACGGTTGTTGCCCCAAACGCGCACTAAAAAGGGTCAGAATAACAAGAGTCCCACTGGCCAGCCGGGGCCACCCGTCCAGCTGTTTCTTCAGGGGGGAAAAAAATTGGAGTCACCGGTGAGTACATTTTGCATTTAGCTCTGCTTTTCTGCTTCTGTCTTCAAGTGTGTGGCATCCTGCGATCAAAGAGTCAGCCAACCCCAAAGCGGTTGACCTCAACGTCCCACCACCATGCCTACCAGAGCAGGTGACGTGATGCTTTGGACATCCTTCCGTCTCAGATGCCCAAAAGTACTCTTTGCCACATCTGCGGCAATACGGTGTCTTTTCAAAGGTGCAAATAAATCCAGCGTGGGCGGAACACGCACGTCTTCGGTTTTTCCCGCTTTGTTTGTGTGACAGCTGTTGTGAAAATTTTATACAAATAAAGTTGTATAGTACAGGTTTGGCCAAGCCGCAACTCCCGAACCGCATGCGGCTCTTTTATGTTCATATCAACATTTGTGTGTGTGTGTGGGGGGGGGGGGGGGGGGGTTGTGCGTGTTGGCTTCACTTGAGTTCAATTTGGTATTTTGGTCAAAAGCGCATGTGGTGAAATTCCACAAAGTAGGATGGGCAAACACATTTCTTTAAACTATGAGTGTCAATTGGGCTCTCGAAATGGCAGGGAAAAGATGCACAGCAAAACGAAAATACGTAGATGAACACAGGACGTTTTAATCAGAGTGGGAAAGTTTCTATTTTTTGTTGAACGTGATGGCAAACCATTCTGCCTGATATGTCAGACCTCAGCGCATTTCAAAGATTCAAATCTTCAGCGCCATGCACTTCAGCTCACTCCATGCTAACATTGATCAGGCGTCGAACCCGCATCATCATGCTTAAGAGGTGGCCATGCTAACCAGTGCGCCATTATGTCAACGCATAATAACTAAGTCTACTGGTCAAAACAGCGGTTACTATATGACGTCGCTACGTCGTGGTCACGTGACGCAGACAAGACGTCAATGGACGTGGGCAGAGTTAACTTGTTTAAAAGGGAGTAGGCAGAAGAAATATTTAATTTATTTAAATCTATTTTGAGTGCACACCATTATGCCAATGCATAACAACTGTAAATCTACTAAACAAAACAGCGGTTGCTATATGACATCTGCCACGTCGTGGTCACGTGACATACGTGACGTCGATGGGCGTAACTTTCGCCGGAATTCAAATCCGCGGGGAGAGTTAACTTGTTTAAAAGAGAGTGGGCAGAAGAATTATTTAATTTATTTAAATCTATTTGGTGTGTGCGCCATTATGTCAATGCATAACAACTGTAAGTCTACTAAACAAAACAGCGGTTGCTATATGACGTCTGCCACGTCGTGGTCACGTGACGCGGACGTGACGTCGACGCCTACTTTACATCCCACCGATCACAGGACCCCTCGGCTGCATAACCGTGCCCCCTTCCCAACCAATCGGATTTGCTATACGCGAAAACGACGCCAATGGAAAGAGCTTCCGCCCAAATTTAAATCCGTGGGCGTGGCTCGCAGCAGGAAGTAGGAAAATGGCGGCGATGTTGACAAAGACACAGCGGATGGTAACATACGACTAACAAGAGAAATATTTTTATTTTCTGCTTGCAACTGGACCGTCCAGAGCGTACACGGTAAGTACAACTCATCGTTTTTAAAAAGAAGTACTTTTGTTGCCCTGAAAAGCGAGTGAGCGTGGCGTTTGTGGGGGACGTCGAATTTCGACGATTCTTTCTGGTCAACGGTTGTAAATGATTGTGTTGATTAAAAAAGAAAACTTGATGTAACTCTACTTTTAACTGCCGTTTCAGATAGATTTGGAATTGCATCACATCCAATTTTGCCTAGAGCGTACACGGTAAGTAACACTCGTTGTGTTTAAGGAGATTTACGTTTGTAATAGCAGAAGTGTAGCCGCGTTGCGTTGTACGTGTGAATGTTGGTCCGGGCGAAATGTTAATGTTTAATTTCATTCCTTTAGGTTCCACGGTGTTTGTTGGCTGCAAGTTTTCCACTGCAAGAAGAGGCTCATATCATTGACCAGGAGCGAGCTACAATGGTGAGTAGCCATAACATTTATGTTAAACACTTCCTATTTCATGTCTAACAGTACTTGATTTAACAAATAACCATAAATAAATACAGTGTGGGCACTGAAGTTAACATATGTGATTATACTGCCTAATCTGTCACCGAGTAGATTGTTGCAAAGTAATATAAGATCCAAAGTTGTAATTCAGAATAGTTTTCAAAAGAAGGCCATTAGAATTATATACAAGTCTGATTACCCTGAACAAGCTATTAATTAAATCACAAATTCTTCAATTCAAAGATTTGGTAGATTATCAGACAAATAATGTCTAACAGTAATTGATTTAACACATCACGATAAGTAGATTGAGTGTGGGCACTCTCAAGTTAACATATGTGATTATACTGCCTAATCTGTTACAGAGTATGTTGTTGCCAAGTAATGTAGAATAGATCCAAAGTAGTAATCCAGAATAGTTTTGAAGAGGCCATTAGAATGATAAACAAATCTGATTACCTTGAACATAATAACAAGCTAAGTGTTTAATATGTCCTATGAAGTCAAAATTGGGCACCATCATGTGGTGAAATTTGGAATTGCATCACATCCAATTTTGCCTGGGAACAAACAGATTACATAAATCTTAGTTTTGAATAAGCCACTCCATCTCAAACAAGTAAACTCTGCCCATTTTGCGCAGTAGATGTTCTGTTAATATCTAGTATTTATACAAAGTCATAATTTAAATTGCTTTCAACCTTCATTCATCGGTTCAACCAACATTACTCGCTCTTATTACCAACTTGTATTGATTTAACTAAGCGTTTAATACTTCCTATCAGGTCTCAAATCGAGATTTGGCAAAATACAATTTCAGCAAATCCAATTTTGCCAGGGAACAAAAATAGATTAAATAAACTAAATAAGTCCTCTTCCCATTAAATAAATCAGAAAAGTCTGTCTTGTAACCAGTCCTCTTCAAACAAGTAAAGTCTGCCCATTTTGTGCCGTAGATTTTGTGTCTATGCCTAGTATTTAAACAAAATCATAATTTAAACGACTTCTTTCCTTCATTCACTTTGGAAATTTGGAATTGCAGCAAATCGAATTTTGGCAGGGAACAAAAATAGATCAATTAAACTAAATAAGTCTTCTTCCCATTAAATAAATTAAAAAAGTCTGTCTTGTAACCAGTCCTTTTCAAACAAGTAAAGTCTGCCCATTTTGTGCCGTCGATTTTGTGTTAATGCCTAGTATTTATACAAAATCATAATTTAAAGGACTTCATTCCTTCATTCACTTTGGAAATTTGGAATTGCAGCACATCAAATTTTGCCTGGGAAGAAAAGTAGATTAAATAAATTTAATAAGTCTTACTACTTCCCATTAAATAAATTAAATACGTCTTACTTGTTCCCACTCCTTTTCAAAACAGTAGTTTAAAACGAGGGCCCTTCACTCAATCTTTAACCTCAACCCCGCACGTTGTGTTGTATCTGTGAATGTTGGTTGTGGCCAAATGATAGTTTTCTTTCATTCGTTTAGGTTCCAAGAAAACTTGATGTAACTCTACTTTTAACTGCCGTTTCAGATAAGCGGGTATTACGTCGCAGTCAAATGCCGCGGATATGACGTAATTGCCCGAACCTCCGCCAAAATTCAAATCTGTTGGCGCGATGGCCGTGAGCCACTGAGCAGCGACGATTATCAACAGAAATATCTTTATTTTCTGCTTGCAACTGGACCGTCTAGAGCGTACACGGTAAGTAACACTCATTGTGTTTAAGGAGATTTACGTTTGTAATAGCAGAAGTGTAGCCGCGTTGCGTTGTACGTGTGAAAATTGGTCGAGGCGAAATGTTAATGTTTAATTTCATTCCTTTAGGTTCCACGGTGTTTGTTGGCTGCAAGTTTTCCACTGCAAGAAGAGGCTCGTATCATTGACCAGGAGCGAGCTACAATGGTGAGTAGCCATAACATTTATGTTAAACACTTCCTATTTCATGTCTAACAGTACTTGATTTAACAAATAACCATAAATAAATACAGTGTGGGCACTGAAGTTAACATATGTGATTATACTGCCTAATCTGTCACGGAGTAGATTGTTGCAAAGTAATATAAGATCCAAAGTTGTAATTCAGAATAGTTTTCAAAAGAAGGCCATTAGAATTATATACAAGTCTGATTACCCTGAACAAGCTATTAATTAAATCACAAATTCTTCAATTCAAAGATTTGGTAGATTATCAGACAAATAATGTCTAACAGTAATTGATTTAACACATCACGATAAGTAGATTGAGTGTGGGCACTCTCAAGTTAACATATGTGATTATACTGCCTAATCTGTTACAGAGTATGTTGTTGCCAAGTAATGTAGAATAGATCCAAAGTAGTAATCCAGAATAGTTTTGAAGAGGCCATTAGAATGATAAACAAATCTGATTACCTTGAACATAATAACAAGCTAAGTGTTTAATATGTCCTATGAAGTCAAAATTGGGCACCATCATGTGGTGAAATTTGGAATTGCATCACATCCAATTTTGCCTGGGAACAAACAGATTACATAAATCTTAGTTTTGAATAAGCCACTCCTTCTCAAACAAGTAAACTCTGCCCATTTTGCGCAGTAGATGTTCTGTTAATATCTAGTATTTATACAAAGTCATAATTTAAATTGCTTTCAACCTTCATTCATCGGTTCAACCAACATTACTCGCTCTTATTACCAACTTGTATTGATTTAACTAAGCGTTTAATACTTCCTATCAGGTCTCAAATCGAGATTTGGCAAAATACAATTTCAGCAAATCCAATTTTGCCAGGGAACAAAAATAGATTAAATAAACTAAATAAGTCCTCTTCCCATTAAATAAATCAGAAAAGTCTGTCTTGTAACCAGTCCTCTTCAAACAAGTAAAGTCTGCCCATTTTGTGCCGTAGATTTTGTGTCTATGCCTAGTATTTAAACAAAATCATAATTTAAACGACTTCTTTCCTTCATTCACTTTGGAAATTTGGAATTGCAGCAAATCGAATTTTGGCAGGGAACAAAAATAGATCAATTAAACTAAATAAGTCTTCTTCCCATTAAATAAATTAAAAAAGTCTGTCTTGTAACCAGTCCTTTTCAAACAAGTAAAGTCTGCCCATTTTGTGCCGTCGATTTTGTGTTAATGCCTAGTATTTATACAAAATCATAATTTAAAGGACTTCATTCCTTCATTCACTTTGGAAATTTGGAATTGCAGCACATCAAATTTTGCCTGGGAAGAAAAGTAGATTAAATAAATTTAATAAGTCTTACTACTTCCCATTAAATAAATTAAATACGTCTTACTTGTTCCCACTCCTTTTCAAAACAGTAGTTTAAAACGAGGGCCCTTCACTCAATCTTTAACCCCAACCCCGCACGTTGTGTTGTATCTGTGAATGTTGGTTGTGGCCAAATGATAGTTTTCTTTCATTCGTTTAGGTTCCAAGAAAACTTGATGTAACTCTACTTTTAACTGCCGTTTCAGATA
Source organism: Syngnathus floridae (assembly GCF_059516105.1). Lineage (NCBI taxonomy): Eukaryota > Metazoa > Chordata > Actinopteri > Syngnathiformes > Syngnathidae > Syngnathus > Syngnathus floridae. The sequence continues at coordinate 55,795 of NW_028284105.1, read as the reverse complement.
AGCGGGTATTACGTCGCAGTCATGTGCCGTGGATATGACGTAATTGCCCGAACCTCCGCCAAAATTCAAATCTGTTGGCGCGATGGCCGTGAGCCACTGAGCAGCGACGATTATCAACAGAAATATCTTTATTTTCTGCTTGCAACTGGACCGTCTAGAGCGTACACGGTAAGTAACACTCATTGTGTTTAAGGAGATTTACGTTTGTAATAGCAGAAGTGTAGCCGCGTTGCGTTGTACGTGTGAAAATTGGTCGAGGCGAAATGTTAATGTTTAATTTCATTCCTTTAGGTTCCACGGTGTTTGTTGGCTGCAAGTTTTCCACTGCAAGAAGAGGCTCGTATCATTGACCAGGAGCGAGCTACAATGGTGAGTAGCCATAACATTTATGTTAAACACTTCCTATTTCATGTCTAACAGTACTTGATTTAACAAATAACCATAAATAAATACAGTGTGGGCACTGAAGTTAACATATGTGATTATACTGCCTAATCTGTCACGGAGTAGATTGTTGCAAAGTAATATAAGATCCAAAGTTGTAATTCAGAATAGTTTTCAAAAGAAGGCCATTAGAATTATATACAAGTCTGATTACCCTTAACATAACAACAAGCTATTAATTAAATCACAAATTCTTCAATTCAAAGATTTGGTAGATTATCAGACAAATAATGTCTAACAGTAATTGATTTAACACATCACGATAAGTAGATTGAGTGTGGGCACTCTCAAGTTAACAGATATGATTATACTGCCTAATCTGTTACAGAGTATGTTGTTGCCAAGTAATGTAGAATAGATCCAAAGTAGTAATCCAGAATAGTTTTGAAGAGGCCATTAGAATAATAAACAAATCTGATTACCTTGAACATAATAACAAGCTAAGTGTTTAATATGTCCTATGAAGTCAAAATTGGGCACCATCATGTGGTGAAATTTGGAATTGCATCACATCCAATTTTGCCTGGGAACAAACAGATTAAATAAATCTTAGTTTTGAATAAGCCACTCCTTCTCAAACAAGTAAACTCTGCCCATTTCGCGCAGTAGATGTTCTGTTAATATCTAGTATTTATACAAAGTCATAATTTAAATTGCTTTCAACCTTCATTCATCGGTTCAACCAACATTACTCGCTCTTATTACCAACTTGTATTGATTTAACTAAGCGTTTAATACTTCCTATCAGGTCTCAAGGCAAGATTTGGCAAAATACAATTTCAGCAAATCCAATTTTGCCAGGGAACAAAAATAGATTAAATAAACTAAATAAGTCTTCTTCCCATTAAATAAATCAGAAAAGTCTGTCTTGTAACCAGTCCTCTTCAAACAAGTAAAGTCTGCCCATTTTGTGCCGTAGATTTTGTGTCTATGCCTAGTATTTAAACAAAATCATAATTTAAACGACTTCTTTCCTTCATTCACTTTGTAAATTTGGAATTGCAGCAAATCGAATTTTGCCAGGGAACAAAAATAGATCAATTAAACTAAATAAGTCTTCTTCCCATTAAATAAATTAAAAAAGTCTGTCTTGTAACCAGTCCTTTTCAAACAAGTAAAGTCTGCCCATTTTGTGCCGTCGATTTTGTGTTAATGCCTAGTATTTATACAAAATCATAATTTAAAGGACTTCATTCCTTCATTCACTTTGGAAATTTGGAATTGCAGCACATCAAATTTTGCCTGGGAAGAAAAGTAGATTAAATAAATTTAATAAGTCTTACTACTTCCCATTAAATAAATTAAATACGTCTTACTTGTTCCCACTCCTTTACAAAAAAGTAGTTTAAAACGAGGTCCCTTCACTCAACCTTTAACCCTATTTATTCACCTTCTAGGCTAAGTGTTAAAGGCTAAGTGTTAAAGGCTAAGTGTTAAAGGCTAAGTGTTAGAGGCTAAGTGCCAGAGGCTAGGCGCCAGAGGCGAGTTTTTGTGGGCTGAAGTTTTAGTGGGGTTAGTGTGAATACAATCCAAAAGAATACAACAGAATACAATACAATAGAATATAATACATAGATTAAATTCAATAGCTCTTACTACTTCCCATTAAATAAATTAAATACGTCTTACTTGTTCCCAATCCTTTTCAAAAAAGTAGTTTAAAACGAGGGCCCTTCACTCAACCTTTAACCTCAACCCCGCACGTCACATTGTGTTGTATCTGTGAATGTTGGTTGTGGCCAAATGATAGTTTTCTTTCATTCGTTTAGGTTCCACGGTGTTTGTTGGCTATGTTTTCCACTGTCAGAAGGATGAAAATACAAAGTACAACGCTTGGACGTGGGCGAAGACGTCACCGGTGAGTCCTTCCTTCCTATTTATTTACCTTCTAGATGCTAGAGGCTAAGTGTTAGAGGCTAAGTGTTAGAGGCTAAGTGTTAAACACAATACGAACAACACAACGATACTGCACTGAACAACACGATACCGCACTGAGAAACACGATACCGCACTGAACAACACGATACCGCACTGAACAACACCATGCCGCACTGAACACCATGCCACACTGAACAACACCATCCCGCACTGAACAACACCATGCCGCACTAAACAACACCATGCCGCACTGAACAACACCATGCCTCACTGAACGACACCATGCCGCACTGAAAGACACCATGCCGCACTGAACGACACCATGCCGCACTGAAAGACACCATCCCGCACAGAACACCATGCCGCACTGAACAACACCATCCTGCACTGAACAACACCATCCCGCACTGAACAACACCATGCCGCACTGAACAACATTATGCCGCACTGAACATTATGCCGCACTGAACAACACCATGCCGCACTGAACAACACCATGCCGCACTGAACAACATTATGCCGCACTGAACAACACCATGCCGCACTGAACAACACCATGCCGCACTGAACAACACCATGCCGCACTGAACAACATTATGCCGCACTGAACAACACCATGCCGCACTGAACAACACCATCCTGCACTGAACAACACCATTCCGCATTGAACACCATGCCGCACTGAACAACACCATGCCGCACTGAACAACACCATCCCGCACTGAACAACACCATCCCGCACTGAACAACACCATGCCGCACTGAACAACATTATGCCGCACTGAACAACATTATGCCGCACTGAACAACACCATGCCGCACTGAACAACACCATGCCGCACTGAACAACACCATGCCGCACTGAACAACATTATAACGCACTGAACAACACCATCCCGCACTGAACAACACCATGCCGCACTAAACAACATTATGCCGCACTGAACAACATTATGCCGAAATGAACAACACCATGCCGCACTGAACAACACCATGCCGCACTGAACAACACCATCCTGCACTGAACAACACCATCCCGCACTGAACAACACCATGCCGCACTGAACAACACCATGCCGCACTGAACAACACCATGCCGCAATGAACAACACCATCCCGCACTGAACAACATTATGCCGCACTGAACAACATTATGCCGCACTGAACAACATTATGCCGCACTGAACAACACCATCCTGCACTGAACAACACCATGCCGCACTGAACAACACCATGCCGCACTGAACAACACCATGCTGCACTGAACAACATTATGCTGCACTGAACAACACGATCCTGCATTGAACAACACCATGCCGCACTGAACAACACCATCCTGCACTGAACAACACCATCCTGCACTGAACAACACCACCCCGCACTGAACAACACGATCCCGCATTGAACAACACCATCCCGCACTGAACAACACCATGCCGCACTGAACAACACCATTCCGCACTGAACAACACCATGCCGCACTGAACAACACCATGCCGCACTGAACAACACCATGCCGCACTGAACAACACCATGCCGCACTGAACAACATTATGCCGCACTGAACAACACCATGCCGCACTGAACAACACCATCCCGCACTGAACAACACCATGCCGCATTGAACAACACCATGCCGCACTGAACAACACCATCCTGCACTGAACAACACCATCCCGCACTAAACAACACCATGCCGCACTGAACAACATTATGGCGCACTGGACAACATTATGCCGCACTGAACAACACCATGCCGCACTGAACAACACCATGCCGCACTGAACAACACCATGCCGCACTGAACAACACCATGCCGCACTGAACAACATTATGCCGCACTGAACAACACCATCCCGCACTGAACAACACCATGCCGCACTGAACAACACGATCCCGCATTGAACAACACCATCCTGCACTGAACAACACCATGCCGCACTGAACAACACCATGCCGCACTGAACAACACCATTCCGCACTGAACAACACCATGCCGCACTGAACAACACCATCCTGCACTGAACAACACCATCCCACACTGAACAACACCATGCCGCATTGAACAACACCATGCCGCACTGAACAACACCATCCTGCACTGAACAACACCATGCCGCACTGAACAACACCATGCCGCACTGAACAACACCATGCCGCACTGAACAACATTATGCCGCACTGAACAACATTATGCCGCACTAAACAACATTATGTCGCACTGAACAACACCATGCCGCACTGAACAACACCATGCTGCACTGAACAACATTATGCCGCACTGAACAACACGATCCCGCATTGAACAACACCATCCCGCAGTGAACAACACCATGCCGCATTGAACAACACCATGCCGCACTGAACAACACCATGCTGCACTGAACAACATTATGCTGCACTGAACAACACGATCCTGCATTGAACAACACCATGCCGCACTGAACAACACCATCCTGCACTGAACAACACCTTTCCACACTGAACAACACCATGCCGCACTGAACAACATTATGCCGCACTGAACAACACCATGCCGCACTGAACAACACCATGCCGCACTGAACAACACCATGCCGCACTGAACAACACCATGCCGCAATGAACAACACCATCCCGCACTGAACAACACCATGCCGCATTGAACAACACCATGCCGCACTGAACAACACCATCCCGCACTGAACAACACCACCCCGCACTAAACAACACGATCCCGCATTGAACAACACCATCCCGGACTGAACAACACCATGCCGCACTGAACAACACCATTCCGCACTGAACAACACCATGCCGCACTGAACAACACCATGCCGCACTGAACAACACCATGCCGCACTGAACAACACCATGCCGCACTGAACAACATTATGCCGCACTGAACAACACCATGCCGCACTGAACAACACCATCCCGCACTGAACAACACCATGCCGCATTGAACAACACCATGCCGCACTGACCAACACCATCCTGCACTGAACAACACCATCCCGCACTGAACAACACCATGCCGCACTGAACAACATTATGGCGCACTGAACAACATTATGCCGCACTGAACAACACCATGCCGCACTGAACAACACCATGCCGCACTGAACAACACCATGCCGCACTGAACAACATTATGCCGCACTGAACAACATTATGCCGCACTGAACAACACCATGCCGCACTGAACAACACCATGCCGCACTGAACAACACCATGCCGCACTGAACAACACGACGTCGCACTGAACAACACGACGCCGCACAGAACAACACGACGCCGCACAGAATAACACAATACCGCACAGAACAACACAATACCGCACAAACAGTTTTAGATAATATTACGTCGCAGTCATGTGACGCGGACATGACGTCAATAGGCGGAACTCACGGCAAAATTATAATCCGTGGGCGTGGCTTGCAACAGGAAGTAGGAAAGCGGCAGTTCTGGCAAACAAGACACAGCGGTTAGTAACACGATGACTAACAAGGCAAATATTTTTGTTTTCAGCTTGCAACTTGACCGTCTAGAGCGTACAAGGTAATTACAACTGTTTTTTTTTAGCCCTGAAAAGCGAGGGAGTGTGGCGTTTGGGAGGAATGTCGAACTCGGCGTCTGCTTCCAGCCACAGACGCCAAATTTCGACGATTATTTCGACTGGTCAACGGTTGTAAATTATTGCGTTGACTAAAAACTTTATTTAACTCTACTCTTAACTTTGCCGTTTCAGATATGCGGGTATTACACCGCGGAAATGACGTCAATAGGCTGAACTCTCGCCAAAATTCAAATCTGTGGGCGCAATGGCCTTGAGCGAGACACCGGATACAAACACGACGATTATCAACAGAAATATCTTTATTTTCTGCTTGCAAGTGGACCGTCTAGAGCGTACACGGTAAGTACAACTCATTGTGTTTAAAAAGATTTACGTTTGTGTAGTTTGCGTTGCGTTGTATCTGTGAATGTTGGTTGAGGCTAAATGTTAATGTTTAATTTCATTCCTTTAGGTTCCACGGTGTTTGTTGGCTGTATGTTTTCCACTGCAAGAAGAGGCTCGTATCATTGACCAGCAGGAGCTACAATGGTGAGTACCCCTTTCGTCTTCCATTTATGTTAAACACTTCCTATTTCATGTCTAACAGTACTCGATTTAACAAATAACCATAAATAAATACAGTGTGGGCAGTCACGTTAACATATGTGATTATCCTGCCTAATATGTTTATCACAAATATGTCACTAATCACTAATATGTTTATTTGTTTATCACAACACCTTTGGACCTTCAGCAATCGATTATTTCCCTTCATCTACATAGAGACAGAACGATGGTGTCTTAAACATCTCATTCATTTCACCAAATAACTTCACGCAGGTGGATAACGGCCGTCTCGGTCACGCTATGTTGCGTGATGCAGTTTTGAAGAACCAAATGCATTTATTCAATGAATAAGTCAAGCTAGTTCTATGTTTATGATGTTGTAAGTTACGGTACCGATTGAAGTTGAGTTCGAAGCCAGTGGAAAACAGCGCTGCGTTTGTGCTCTCCAGGTACAAATGTTGTGATCTCTGACTGACGACCGGGCGAGACTCGAGTAAGAGATGTCCAAACGAGCTCCGGCAGGGCGGGCCAAGGCGGAGCGAACGGACGCCCTTCAGGCCGCCAATGACGAGCTGAGAACCAAACTGATGGACGTCCAGTTAGAACTTCAGCAGGAGAAGAACAAGGTGAAAACCTCAACAGACAGACACTGCCTGCCTCCCTGCCTGCCTCCCTGCCTGCCTCCCTGCCTGCCTCCCTCCCTCCCAGTTTTCCCGATGTAGATTAGACATGCGTGTGCCATGACTGTGTCAGCCTACATCAACAAATGCACCGAGGACGTCAGCACCACTAAGAATATCATCACCCGGGGCAACCAACGACCCTGGATGACTGAGGAGGTACGTCAAACGCTACGAGCGCGGAACTCTGCCTTCAAGTCTGGCGACAAGGAGACACTGAGGACAGCGAGAGCCAACTTGAACCGTGCCATCAGGATAGCGAAGCGAGACCGCAGTCGAAAATTTCAGGATCGTTTCCACGACGTCAAAAACATCAGGAGTATGTGGCAAGGCATACGGGCGATTACAGACTACAACTCACCCTCCCCCCCCCCGGTGGGTGTAGTTGATGCTGACTTTCTAAATGGTCTAAATAACTTCTTTGGGAGGTTCGAGGCACTAAACGGCACTCCAGCAGTTAAAACTGTCCCCCATCAGGAAGAGGAGGTACTCTGCCTTGACTCCGCCGATGTGTTGAAGACCCTGAGGAGAGTCAACCCCTGTAAGGCCCCTGGCCCCGACAACATTCCTGGGCGTGTGTTCAGGGAATGTGCAAGTCATCTGGCTGGGGTCATCACAGACATTTTTAACACCTCGCTGGGCCAAGCCACAGTGCCGGCGTGCTTTAAGACTGCCTCCATCATTCCGGTGCCGAAGAAACCTCAAATCACCTAATTTATTGATTACCGGCCTGTTGCACTGACTCCGGTTATGATGAAGTGCTTCGAAAGGCTGCTTAAAGGTCACATCGTTTCCAGACTCCCCCTATTATTTGACCCGTTCCAGTTTGCCGACCGGCAAAACCGCTCCACTCAGGACGCCATCTCCTCCGTTCTTCACCTGAGCCTGGCTCACCTGGAGGAGAAGAACACCCATGTGCGGAGGCTGTTCCTGGACTTCAGCTCAGCGTTTAACACCATCATCCCACAGCATCTGGTAGGAAAATTGGAACACCTGGGCTTCAACACCCCCCTTCGCAACTGGCTGCTAGACTTCCTCACCAACAGACCTCAGTCAGTCCGGGTCGGACAGAACACCTCTGATGTCATCACCCTCAGCACAGGCTCCCTTCAGGGCTGCGTCCTGAGCCCCCTGCTGTGCACCCTGATGACACACGACTGCGTCCTCAGGTTCACCACCAATCACATCGTGAAGTCAGCAGACGACACAACGGTGGTGGGGCTCATCAGAGACAACAACGACCTGGACTACAGAGAGGAGGTGGAGCAGCTGGTGGGCTGGTGCAGAGAAAACAGCCTGATCCTGAATGAGGAGAAGATGAAGGAGATCATCGTCGACTTCAGGAAAAAACAGCCTCACCACGCTCCACTGATCATCAACAGCTCAGCTGTGGAGGTGGTCAGCACCACCAAATTCCTGGGGGTCCACATCACAGAAGACCTCACCTGGACTATGAACACTACGGCACTGGTCAAGAGGGCACAGAAGCGCTTGTACTTCCTGCGGAGGATGAGGAGAGCCCACCTGCCCCCACCCATCATGAGGACGTTCTACAGGAGCACCATAGAGAGCATTCTGACAAGCTGTCTCTCTGTGTGGTGTGGAGGCTGCACCGCCTCCGATTGGAAGAACGTGAGGAGTGGTGAGGACAGCAGAGAGGATCATAGGGGCTCCTCTTCCCTCCATTCAGGACATTTCATCTCAGCGCTGCATGTCCCGTGCCCGTAACATCATCAATGACCCATCACACCCCCACCATGGACTGTTCTCCCTGCTGCCCTCTGGGAAGAGGTTTGCAGCATCCGCTGCAGGTCCACCAGGTTCTGCAACAGCTTTTTCCCTGCTGTCATCAGACTGTTGAACACTAGAACTGTTGAGCTCTAAACTGAACTCTGCATCACACATTCACAGAACTGTACTTTATGACACTACGGACCTCTATCTTGCACTATCTCGCACTACCAACTTTACTGAACTTGTATAAACCCTTTAAATAGAAGTTTAATACATGGTTTAGCATTCCTCTGCACACTCTTGAATACTGTTTTGCCTACTTGCACTATTGCATAATTATCACTGCTGCACTTTATACTTATTTTTAATATATATATATATATATATATATATAGTATATATGTATATATATATATTTTCATAGGATATGTTACTTCTATTCAACTGCAATATCACTACTTTGTTGTAAGACGTATGCAACGGAATTTCGTTTTGTATGCACCATGTGCAGACAAGATGACAATAAAGTTTGTCTAAGTCTAAGTCATGTCAGGTCAGCTGTCTGGAGAGAGAGAGAAGTCAGGACCTGCGGGCGGAGCACCACCGTGCCACCGCCGCCATGACGGAACTCAAAAGCAAACTCCATGAGGAGAAGCAGAAAGAGTTAGCCATTACCAGGGAGACATTACTGCGGCAGCATGAAATGGAGCTGATGAGAGTGATCAAAGTCAAAGATGGAGAGATCCAGCGACTGAATGCCTTGGTTCTCAGCCTGAGGGACGGCTCCATGGACAAGGTGATCCGCTCTATCCGTGTCTGACTATCCGCACGCCACGTCGGGCTTCGATGCGGCCGCTACCGTATTGTGTAGCTTGTCCCCAGTAAGCGTCGCGGCGCTCCGTTGCGGTCTCAACGGCCCGGTGTGGCGCAATGTCTGCTCAGGTGAGGAGGGGGGGCGCTTTGCTGGCGGAGGTGGAGGAGACGCGGCGGTGTCGGGAGACCGAGCGGTGTCGCCTCCACCAGGAGCGCGGAAGAAGCCCTGGCAGCGGCCTAGCAGGCCTGGCAGTCCCGAGCGGCCGAGCTCCGATCGGCTCATCACCAGCATCGGGAGGAGCTGAGCCGAACCAAGAGAGACTGCGAGAGGGAGATCCGCCGACTGGTAGGACTGATCAGATGCGCGGTGCGTGACTATGTTCCCAATTTCGTTGTATACCTGCAGTGCAATGACACCTAAGGCATTCTATTCTATTCTATTTCACAAGAAGAAAATGTCCGGTTGCTCGCTTCGCTTTTGTCACAGCAAAGGTGTTCTAGTCGATTCAAGAACAAAATTGGCCGGTTGCTCTCTTTGTTTTTGTCACAATTCTGGCAAATGAGTTTGCCCGCCTGCCTGAGCGCTCCCCGTTTGTACATCCAGACGGATGAGATCAAGCTGAAAGACAGAGCGGTTAGTGTTTTGGATGAAACCCTGGGGCCGGCCACGTCCACCGCCTTCAGCTGCAGACTCAGGCTGCCGAGCAGCAGATCGCTGCCCTGAGGGATTCCCAAAGGGCGGGCCTAAACTACCCTGGAAGTGGGGTCAACGCCGCTACTAGCAATCCTCTTCATTGCGTAAGCCACCTCATCACACACTTGCAGTACGCATGACTTAGTTCGTTGCTGGAGGAAGGTAGCACAAAAACAGTTTTGAACTTTGAACGAGTGCTTGTGTGTGTGTGTTGCGGGGCGTTTTCAGTCTCAGGAGGATCGGGACACGCGACGGTTTCATCTGAAAATCGCTGAGCTCAGCGCAGTCATCAGGAAACTGGAGGATCGAAACGCCCTGCTTTCTGAAGAGCGCAATGAACTGGTAATTTATTGACGGCACGCTTGAAGGTTTGCGCTACGTTTGATGCGCGCCATCCAGCGAGGCACCCATTGCGCTTGCTTATTAGTTGAGCGGCGCGGCGAGTCGGTTGCCTGGTAGATGTCTTTTATTGGGAGCCAAAGCCACGATTCCGTTCAAACCGATGCAAAAGGAATGGATACGTTCTGGCCCGCGTGTTGTGCGTCTTTCACATCCCGCACTTCATGCTTGCAGCTAAAGCGACTGAGAGAAACAGAAAGCCAGTTTCTGCCACTCCTGTACAAAAACAAACGCCTGAGCAGGAAGAATGAAGAACTCTCGCTGGTGCTGTGTCGCCTTGAAAACAAAGTGCGCTTTGTCACCCAGGAGAACGAGGAGATGGCAAGCTTGGTAAGTCGACGCGGACAACGGCGGCGTGCCAACAGAGTCCACTGCATTTGTGTTCCACAGAGAAGGCCTAGTTCGCTCAATGACCTGGACCGCGGTTGCGGCCAGCAGGACGGTGAAATGGAGTTCCTTCAAGTTGTGGAGCAGCGGCACATCATCGACGACTTGTCCAAGGTCTTCAGGCAGGCGACTCGGTGCACGTACGGCAGCGCCGCGCTCGCTCGCTGTCGCCAGGAAACCTTTTCCGTCCAAAGCTTGGCCGGCGGCCGCCATCCAAAAAATTGGCCCCTTAAATTCCGACCTTTCAAGCAGGAGCATTGTGCGCACGCGTTTGAACACGCTTTAGACTTGTTTTGCCGTTTTCAGCAGCTCAAAGCTCCCGTTTTGTCAGCGCCTTTGCCACTCGCTGTGCGCTGAAAACGACGGACTTGCCCGGCTGCTCAGCCCGTCAACCATGAGCCGCGAGCGCGACGTCATTGTCCGTAGGCAGCTAGTGGCAAAATGCACCCTGTTAGAGTTGCGCTCGCTCCAACTTATTTTGCAAGAACCACACGGGAGACAAGTAAGTTCTTTTGGACACCTGCAGGTGGAGAGTCCATCCGTTGTACGAATGAAGTCTGACTCTCGGCTCCTGCACGAGCATTTTAATTAAGAGAAACAGGGTGGGTGTAAGAGTGGATTGAATAGAGGAAGCCCTTGACCTCTAGTCAAAACATAGCAAGGGGTGTTTTACGACTTTGTGTAGGAAGGGATAAGCGATAGGGATAAATAAGGGATAAATAATATTATTTATTACAGGTCGCAGTCAAAGTCAAAGCAACACAATGATACGATAAAGATAATCTGGAAAACCCTGACACACCCTGTAGTTGTCACTTTTGGAAAAGACGAGCGTCCCTCCAATCATCGCCGGTGACGTGTTTTTCAGGCTCTGGAGACAGGAGCTCATGTCAGAAATGTCATTGTGAGTCGCGTTTGTTTCTGCGCCGGAGCCGTTCGTTCCCTTTGCATCCAAAGAATCTCAAAGGCGGATTATTTGTGTCGACAGGAGAGAGATTTGCTGCTACGATACCGACGTCGAGAATCTCTGAGGAGGAACAAAGCGTGAGGTCCTGCAAGGTGAGTCTGTTTGTTTGCGGCTGCTTGGTGTTGCGCAAGATGAAATGGCCTTTTTCTCGCTATCGTTCCTCTCGTCGATTCATCGTGAGGTGTCGCTTCAGTTTGTTCAGAGAGATGTTTGCTTCCGCGCCCGCAGGTCATCGAAACATTTTACGGCTACGACGAAGACGTGTTGGTGGACTCGGACGGATCGTCCTTGTCTTTTCACACCGACAGAACCCCCGACACGGAACCCGAAGAGGTAGCCCGCCATTTCTGCCAGCGTATTGGCACCAAACATTCCTCTTCAGCCTGGAATCGGACTCGTCTTTGCGTCGCGGGTGCTTTGTCGCCGGTCTGACTGATTCTGGTACTAGTGCTGTGTTGCATTGGTGTGTGCATGAAGAGGCGGAGCTTCGCTACCGCCAGCTGACGCAAGAATATCAAGCGCTGCAACGAGCCTACGCTCTGCTAGCCCAGACCAGCGAAAGGGGACTACGACGCCGAGAAGGAGATCAAGGTGGCGCCCCTTCCCGCAACCCCCGGCCGGGTCGCAGCCTCCCCGTTCTCACCCAGCCTCGGGTGTTCTCTGGTCTGAAAGGAGGAGGAGGAGCCTCCCTCCTCCTCCTTTCAGACCAGAGAAAAGCTGATGGTAGAAATGGGTCACTATCAAAGCAGAGTAGCAGATCTGGAGTCAGCGCTGAAGCAACAAGGACAGGTAAGCTCATCAATGAGCACACCTTTTTCTCAGACAAAATAGCTACATTCTTCAGTCACTCATCCGTCTGGCATTACTGGACCAACCCCCGAACGTGGCTGGGAAAATGCGGAGAAAAGCAAATGTCATTTTCCAGTCAACCAAAGAATTTGTGGATGAAAATGACACAACATTCCAAAGCTGTCCACGCGTTTGTCTCTTCTAGAATGTCAAGTGGGTGGAGGAGAAGCAGCTGCTGCGTCAGAGCAATCAGCAGTTGGCCGAAAAGGTGACGGAAAGAAAGGCGCTGGGCGGAGTCGCTTGGCGTCACACCTGTCGGGAAGCCCCGCAGATGAGGTCTGACTGTCTTTTCAGGTCAGGCGGATGGAGGCGGAAGAAGCGCGTCTGAAAGAGCACATCCAGGATATCCGAGACCAAAACGAACTGCTTGAGTTCCGCATCCTGGAGCTGGAGGTGGGAAGACTCGCACAAGCGTGTTGAGGCCAGAGATGTGACGGACGGACGGACGGACGGACGGATGCATGCCTCTGCCTTTCAGGAGAGGGAGTGGCGCTCCCCCGTCTTGAAGTTTCTGCAAGTCCGTTTCCCAGACGGCCTCAGCCCTTTGCAGATCTACTGCGAGGCCGAGGGCGTGAGCGTACGTAAGGCGTCCCTCGCAACCCTAACCTTAACCCGAGGTCCCAGAACACCTTACATTGCTCCTTGCGCCTTTCCCCCGGACATCGTCATCAGTGATCTGATGAAGAAGCTGGACATCCTGGGCTATAACGCCGTAAGTGTATGTCGAACTCCTTATGTTCGCACTCCACGAGACTCGGCGGCTCAAATGTGACTTTTGGAAGGCTTTGCGCTGAAAGAAGCTTGTTGACGCTGTGCCTTTGGGCTCTTGCAGAATCTCACCAACGAGGAGCAGGTGGTCGTGATTCACGCCAGGACCCTTCTCACCCTAGCCGAGAAGGTAACGCGCACGTCCACGCACGCTCTCGCATTCTGCTTATGTGACAGCAGCCTTTCCTCAGTGGTTAGAATACATCAAAGTGACCAAGTCAGCACTTCAACAGAAGATGTTGGACATTGAAAGTGAGAAGGTAGACAGACACGCGACATCAGCCAAGGGGAACTCCGGCAATGTGCCCCAACAATTCTGACCTTGAGCTGTGCTAGGATATGTTCTGCAAGCAGAAGGGCTACCTGGATGAAGAGTTGGACTTCAGGAAGTGTTCCATGGACCAGGCTCATAAGGTAAGCCGCCCTCAAATCTCCCGCCGGACCACTGATGGACGAGGATTGCGGCCCAGAGGATCCTGGAGCTGGAGGCCATGTTGTACGAGGCGCTACCGCAGCGGGACTGCCCCGCCACAGACGGCGAAAAAGCCAGCCACGCTGGCGTGAATGACGTGCTGACGGCGGATCAGAGAGAAGAGCTTAGGAGCGCCGTGGACCAATGGAAGCGAGCCCTGATGTGCGAGTTGAGGGAGCGCGACGCTTGCATCCTCCAAGAGAGAATGGATCTGCTGCACAGCGCGCAACAGGTAAGGGCCCAAAGCCAGCCCGGCACTTACTTGCACGCTTACTGGCTTTTGAATGCCACTTTCCATTTGTCCGTCCTAGAGGAACAAAGAGCTGAAAGAATTCATCGAAGCTCAGAAGAGACAAATCAAACAATTGGAGGAGAAGTTTCTGTTTCTCTTTCTATTCTTCTCCTTGGCCTTCATTCTGTGGCCCTAACACCAGCTGGTGAGTGAGCTCCAGCGGCACCGCACTCGACACCTCCGATACACTGCCAGCCGGTCTCAGACGTTGGCAGACGCTCCGATGCCAACGTATACCCCCCGCCACGGTGACAGAGGCACCGCGTCACACCGGCGCTCATCCAATCAGAAGGCAGGAAAAGCAAATTCACATGCAGGGCACTTTTGAACCAGAAGAGAGCGCCACAAAAAACGGTTGTTGCCCCAAACGCGCACTAAAAAGGGTCAGAATAACAAGAGTCCCACTGGCCAGCCGGGGCCACCCGTCCAGCTGTTTCTTCAGGGGGGAAAAAAATTGGAGTCACCGGTGAGTACATTTTGCATTTAGCTCTGCTTTTCTGCTTCTGTCTTCAAGTGTGTGGCATCCTGCGATCAAAGAGTCAGCCAACCCCAAAGCGGTTGACCTCAACGTCCCACCACCATGCCTACCAGAGCAGGTGACGTGATGCTTTGGACATCCTTCCGTCTCAGATGCCCAAAAGTACTCTTTGCCACATCTGCGGCAATACGGTGTCTTTTCAAAGGTGCAAATAAATCCAGCGTGGGCGGAACACGCACGTCTTCGGTTTTTCCCGCTTTGTTTGTGTGACAGCTGTTGTGAAAATTTTATACAAATAAAGTTGTATAGTACAGGTTTGGCCAAGCCGCAACTCCCGAACCGCATGCGGCTCTTTTATGTTCATATCAACATTTGTGTGTGTGTGTGTGTGTGTGTGTGGGGGGGGGGGGGGGGGGTTGTGCGTGTTGGCTTCACTTGAGTTCAATTTGGTATTTTGGTCAAAAGCGCATGTGGTGAAATTCCACAAAGTAGGATGGGCAAACACATTTCTTTAAACTATGAGTGTCAATTGGGCTCTCGAAATGGCAGGGAAAAGATGCACAGCAAAACGAAAATACGTAGATGAACACAGGACGTTTTAATCAGAGTGGGAAAGTTTCTATTTTTTGTTGAACGTGATGGCAAACCATTCTGCCTGATATGTCAGACCTCAGCGCATTTCAAAGATTCAAATCTTCAGCGCCATGCACTTCAGCTCACTCCATGCTAACATTGATCAGGCGTCGAACCCGCATCATCATGCTTAAGAGGTGGCCATGCTAACCAGTGCGCCATTATGTCAACGCATAATAACTAAGTCTACTGGTCAAAACAGCGGTTACTATATGACGTCGCTACGTCGTGGTCACGTGACGCAGACAAGACGTCAATGGACGTGGGCAGAGTTAACTTGTTTAAAAGGGAGTAGGCAGAAGAAATATTTAATTTATTTAAATCTATTTTGAGTGCACACCATTATGCCAATGCATAACAACTGTAAATCTACTAAACAAAACAGCGGTTGCTATATGACATCTGCCACGTCGTGGTCACGTGACATACGTGACGTCGATGGGCGTAACTTTCGCCGGAATTCAAATCCGCGGGGAGAGTTAACTTGTTTAAAAGAGAGTGGGCAGAAGAATTATTTAATTTATTTAAATCTATTTGGTGTGTGCGCCATTATGTCAATGCATAACAACTGTAAGTCTACTAAACAAAACAGCGGTTGCTATATGACGTCTGCCACGTCGTGGTCACGTGACGCGGACGTGACGTCGACGCCTACTTTACATCCCACCGATCACAGGACCCCTCGGCTGCATAACCGTGCCCCCTTCCCAACCAATCGGATTTGCTATACGCGAAAACGACGCCAATGGAAAGAGCTTCCGCCCAAATTTAAATCCGTGGGCGTGGCTCGCAGCAGGAAGTAGGAAAATGGCGGCGATGTTGACAAAGACACAGCGGATGGTAACATACGACTAACAAGAGAAATATTTTTATTTTCTGCTTGCAACTGGACCGTCCAGAGCGTACACGGTAAGTACAACTCATCGTTTTTAAAAAGAAGTACTTTTGTTGCCCTGAAAAGCGAGTGAGCGTGGCGTTTGTGGGGGACGTCGAATTTCGACGATTCTTTCTGGTCAACGGTTGTAAATGATTGTGTTGATTAAAAAAGAAAACTTGATGTAACTCTACTTTTAACTGCCGTTTCAGATAGATTTGGAATTGCATCACATCCAATTTTGCCTAGAGCGTACACGGTAAGTAACACTCGTTGTGTTTAAGGAGATTTACGTTTGTAATAGCAGAAGTGTAGCCGCGTTGCGTTGTACGTGTGAATGTTGGTCCGGGCGAAATGTTAATGTTTAATTTCATTCCTTTAGGTTCCACGGTGTTTGTTGGCTGCAAGTTTTCCACTGCAAGAAGAGGCTCATATCATTGACCAGGAGCGAGCTACAATGGTGAGTAGCCATAACATTTATGTTAAACACTTCCTATTTCATGTCTAACAGTACTTGATTTAACAAATAACCATAAATAAATACAGTGTGGGCACTGAAGTTAACATATGTGATTATACTGCCTAATCTGTCACCGAGTAGATTGTTGCAAAGTAATATAAGATCCAAAGTTGTAATTCAGAATAGTTTTCAAAAGAAGGCCATTAGAATTATATACAAGTCTGATTACCCTGAACAAGCTATTAATTAAATCACAAATTCTTCAATTCAAAGATTTGGTAGATTATCAGACAAATAATGTCTAACAGTAATTGATTTAACACATCACGATAAGTAGATTGAGTGTGGGCACTCTCAAGTTAACATATGTGATTATACTGCCTAATCTGTTACAGAGTATGTTGTTGCCAAGTAATGTAGAATAGATCCAAAGTAGTAATCCAGAATAGTTTTGAAGAGGCCATTAGAATGATAAACAAATCTGATTACCTTGAACATAATAACAAGCTAAGTGTTTAATATGTCCTATGAAGTCAAAATTGGGCACCATCATGTGGTGAAATTTGGAATTGCATCACATCCAATTTTGCCTGGGAACAAACAGATTACATAAATCTTAGTTTTGAATAAGCCACTCCTTCTCAAACAAGTAAACTCTGCCCATTTTGCGCAGTAGATGTTCTGTTAATATCTAGTATTTATACAAAGTCATAATTTAAATTGCTTTCAACCTTCATTCATCGGTTCAACCAACATTACTCGCTCTTATTACCAACTTGTATTGATTTAACTAAGCGTTTAATACTTCCTATCAGGTCTCAAATCGAGATTTGGCAAAATACAATTTCAGCAAATCCAATTTTGCCAGGGAACAAAAATAGATTAAATAAACTAAATAAGTCCTCTTCCCATTAAATAAATCAGAAAAGTCTGTCTTGTAACCAGTCCTCTTCAAACAAGTAAAGTCTGCCCATTTTGTGCCGTAGATTTTGTGTCTATGCCTAGTATTTAAACAAAATCATAATTTAAACGACTTCTTTCCTTCATTCACTTTGGAAATTTGGAATTGCAGCAAATCGAATTTTGGCAGGGAACAAAAATAGATCAATTAAACTAAATAAGTCTTCTTCCCATTAAATAAATTAAAAAAGTCTGTCTTGTAACCAGTCCTTTTCAAACAAGTAAAGTCTGCCCATTTTGTGCCGTCGATTTTGTGTTAATGCCTAGTATTTATACAAAATCATAATTTAAAGGACTTCATTCCTTCATTCACTTTGGAAATTTGGAATTGCAGCACATCAAATTTTGCCTGGGAAGAAAAGTAGATTAAATAAATTTAATAAGTCTTACTACTTCCCATTAAATAAATTAAATACGTCTTACTTGTTCCCACTCCTTTTCAAAACAGTAGTTTAAAACGAGGGCCCTTCACTCAATCTTTAACCTCAACCCCGCACGTTGTGTTGTATCTGTGAATGTTGGTTGTGGCCAAATGATAGTTTTCTTTCATTCGTTTAGGTTCCAAGAAAACTTGATGTAACTCTACTTTTAACTGCCGTTTCAGATAAGCGGGTATTACGTCGCAGTCAAATGCCGCGGATATGACGTAATTGCCCGAACCTCCGCCAAAATTCAAATCTGTTGGCGCGATGGCCGTGAGCCACTGAGCAGCGACGATTATCAACAGAAATATCTTTATTTTCTGCTTGCAACTGGACCGTCTAGAGCGTACACGGTAAGTAACACTCATTGTGTTTAAGGAGATTTACGTTTGTAATAGCAGAAGTGTAGCCGCGTTGCGTTGTACGTGTGAAAATTGGTCGAGGCGAAATGTTAATGTTTAATTTCATTCCTTTAGGTTCCACGGTGTTTGTTGGCTGCAAGTTTTCCACTGCAAGAAGAGGCTCGTATCATTGACCAGGAGCGAGCTACAATGGTGAGTAGCCATAACATTTATGTTAAACACTTCCTATTTCATGTCTAACAGTACTTGATTTAACAAATAACCATAAATAAATACAGTGTGGGCACTGAAGTTAACATATGTGATTATACTGCCTAATCTGTCACGGAGTAGATTGTTGCAAAGTAATATAAGATCCAAAGTTGTAATTCAGAATAGTTTTCAAAAGAAGGCCATTAGAATTATATACAAGTCTGATTACCCTGAACAAGCTATTAATTAAATCACAAATTCTTCAATTCAAAGATTTGGTAGATTATCAGACAAATAATGTCTAACAGTAATTGATTTAACACATCACGATAAGTAGATTGAGTGTGGGCACTCTCAAGTTAACATATGTGATTATACTGCCTAATCTGTTACAGAGTATGTTGTTGCCAAGTAATGTAGAATAGATCCAAAGTAGTAATCCAGAATAGTTTTGAAGAGGCCATTAGAATGATAAACAAATCTGATTACCTTGAACATAATAACAAGCTAAGTGTTTAATATGTCCTATGAAGTCAAAATTGGGCACCATCATGTGGTGAAATTTGGAATTGCATCACATCCAATTTTGCCTGGGAACAAACAGATTACATAAATCTTAGTTTTGAATAAGCCACTCCTTCTCAAACAAGTAAACTCTGCCCATTTTGCGCAGTAGATGTTCTGTTAATATCTAGTATTTATACAAAGTCATAATTTAAATTGCTTTCAACCTTCATTCATCGGTTCAACCAACATTACTCGCTCTTATTACCAACTTGTATTGATTTAACTAAGCGTTTAATACTTCCTATCAGGTCTCAAATCGAGATTTGGCAAAATACAATTTCAGCAAATCCAATTTTGCCAGGGAACAAAAATAGATTAAATAAACTAAATAAGTCCTCTTCCCATTAAATAAATCAGAAAAGTCTGTCTTGTAACCAGTCCTCTTCAAACAAGTAAAGTCTGCCCATTTTGTGCCGTAGATTTTGTGTCTATGCCTAGTATTTAAACAAAATCATAATTTAAACGACTTCTTTCCTTCATTCACTTTGGAAATTTGGAATTGCAGCAAATCGAATTTTGGCAGGGAACAAAAATAGATCAATTAAACTAAATAAGTCTTCTTCCCATTAAATAAATTAAAAAAGTCTGTCTTGTAACCAGTCCTTTTCAAACAAGTAAAGTCTGCCCATTTTGTGCCGTCGATTTTGTGTTAATGCCTAGTATTTATACAAAATCATAATTTAAAGGACTTCATTCCTTCATTCACTTTGGAAATTTGGAATTGCAGCACATCAAATTTTG
Source organism: Syngnathus floridae (assembly GCF_059516105.1). Taxonomy (NCBI): domain Eukaryota; kingdom Metazoa; phylum Chordata; class Actinopteri; order Syngnathiformes; family Syngnathidae; genus Syngnathus; species Syngnathus floridae. Next base: position 35,624 of record NW_028284105.1, on the reverse strand, counting down.
CCTGGGAAGAAAAGTAGATTAAATAAATTTAATAAGTCTTACTACTTCCCATTAAATAAATTAAATACGTCTTACTTGTTCCCACTCCTTTTCAAAACAGTAGTTTAAAACGAGGGCCCTTCACTCAATCTTTAACCCCAACCCCGCACGTTGTGTTGTATCTGTGAATGTTGGTTGTGGCCAAATGATAGTTTTCTTTCATTCGTTTAGGTTCCAAGAAAACTTGATGTAACTCTACTTTTAACTGCCGTTTCAGATAAGCGGGTATTACGTCGCAGTCATGTGCCGTGGATATGACGTAATTGCCCGAACCTCCGCCAAAATTCAAATCTGTTGGCGCGATGGCCGTGAGCCACTGAGCAGCGACGATTATCAACAGAAATATCTTTATTTTCTGCTTGCAACTGGACCGTCTAGAGCGTACACGGTAAGTAACACTCATTGTGTTTAAGGAGATTTACGTTTGTAATAGCAGAAGTGTAGCCGCGTTGCGTTGTACGTGTGAAAATTGGTCGAGGCGAAATGTTAATGTTTAATTTCATTCCTTTAGGTTCCACGGTGTTTGTTGGCTGCAAGTTTTCCACTGCAAGAAGAGGCTCGTATCATTGACCAGGAGCGAGCTACAATGGTGAGTAGCCATAACATTTATGTTAAACACTTCCTATTTCATGTCTAACAGTACTTGATTTAACAAATAACCATAAATAAATACAGTGTGGGCACTGAAGTTAACATATGTGATTATACTGCCTAATCTGTCACGGAGTAGATTGTTGCAAAGTAATATAAGATCCAAAGTTGTAATTCAGAATAGTTTTCAAAAGAAGGCCATTAGAATTATATACAAGTCTGATTACCCTTAACATAACAACAAGCTATTAATTAAATCACAAATTCTTCAATTCAAAGATTTGGTAGATTATCAGACAAATAATGTCTAACAGTAATTGATTTAACACATCACGATAAGTAGATTGAGTGTGGGCACTCTCAAGTTAACAGATATGATTATACTGCCTAATCTGTTACAGAGTATGTTGTTGCCAAGTAATGTAGAATAGATCCAAAGTAGTAATCCAGAATAGTTTTGAAGAGGCCATTAGAATAATAAACAAATCTGATTACCTTGAACATAATAACAAGCTAAGTGTTTAATATGTCCTATGAAGTCAAAATTGGGCACCATCATGTGGTGAAATTTGGAATTGCATCACATCCAATTTTGCCTGGGAACAAACAGATTAAATAAATCTTAGTTTTGAATAAGCCACTCCTTCTCAAACAAGTAAACTCTGCCCATTTCGCGCAGTAGATGTTCTGTTAATATCTAGTATTTATACAAAGTCATAATTTAAATTGCTTTCAACCTTCATTCATCGGTTCAACCAACATTACTCGCTCTTATTACCAACTTGTATTGATTTAACTAAGCGTTTAATACTTCCTATCAGGTCTCAAGGCAAGATTTGGCAAAATACAATTTCAGCAAATCCAATTTTGCCAGGGAACAAAAATAGATTAAATAAACTAAATAAGTCTTCTTCCCATTAAATAAATCAGAAAAGTCTGTCTTGTAACCAGTCCTCTTCAAACAAGTAAAGTCTGCCCATTTTGTGCCGTAGATTTTGTGTCTATGCCTAGTATTTAAACAAAATCATAATTTAAACGACTTCTTTCCTTCATTCACTTTGTAAATTTGGAATTGCAGCAAATCGAATTTTGCCAGGGAACAAAAATAGATCAATTAAACTAAATAAGTCTTCTTCCCATTAAATAAATTAAAAAAGTCTGTCTTGTAACCAGTCCTTTTCAAACAAGTAAAGTCTGCCCATTTTGTGCCGTCGATTTTGTGTTAATGCCTAGTATTTATACAAAATCATAATTTAAAGGACTTCATTCCTTCATTCACTTTGGAAATTTGGAATTGCAGCACATCAAATTTTGCCTGGGAAGAAAAGTAGATTAAATAAATTTAATAAGTCTTACTACTTCCCATTAAATAAATTAAATACGTCTTACTTGTTCCCACTCCTTTACAAAAAAGTAGTTTAAAACGAGGTCCCTTCACTCAACCTTTAACCCTATTTATTCACCTTCTAGGCTAAGTGTTAAAGGCTAAGTGTTAAAGGCTAAGTGTTAAAGGCTAAGTGTTAGAGGCTAAGTGCCAGAGGCTAGGCGCCAGAGGCGAGTTTTTGTGGGCTGAAGTTTTAGTGGGGTTAGTGTGAATACAATCCAAAAGAATACAACAGAATACAATACAATAGAATATAATACATAGATTAAATTCAATAGCTCTTACTACTTCCCATTAAATAAATTAAATACGTCTTACTTGTTCCCAATCCTTTTCAAAAAAGTAGTTTAAAACGAGGGCCCTTCACTCAACCTTTAACCTCAACCCCGCACGTCACATTGTGTTGTATCTGTGAATGTTGGTTGTGGCCAAATGATAGTTTTCTTTCATTCGTTTAGGTTCCACGGTGTTTGTTGGCTATGTTTTCCACTGTCAGAAGGATGAAAATACAAAGTACAACGCTTGGACGTGGGCGAAGACGTCACCGGTGAGTCCTTCCTTCCTATTTATTTACCTTCTAGATGCTAGAGGCTAAGTGTTAGAGGCTAAGTGTTAGAGGCTAAGTGTTAAACACAATACGAACAACACAACGATACTGCACTGAACAACACGATACCGCACTGAGAAACACGATACCGCACTGAACAACACGATACCGCACTGAACAACACCATGCCGCACTGAACACCATGCCACACTGAACAACACCATCCCGCACTGAACAACACCATGCCGCACTAAACAACACCATGCCGCACTGAACAACACCATGCCTCACTGAACGACACCATGCCGCACTGAAAGACACCATGCCGCACTGAACGACACCATGCCGCACTGAAAGACACCATCCCGCACAGAACACCATGCCGCACTGAACAACACCATCCTGCACTGAACAACACCATCCCGCACTGAACAACACCATGCCGCACTGAACAACATTATGCCGCACTGAACATTATGCCGCACTGAACAACACCATGCCGCACTGAACAACACCATGCCGCACTGAACAACATTATGCCGCACTGAACAACACCATGCCGCACTGAACAACACCATGCCGCACTGAACAACACCATGCCGCACTGAACAACATTATGCCGCACTGAACAACACCATGCCGCACTGAACAACACCATCCTGCACTGAACAACACCATTCCGCATTGAACACCATGCCGCACTGAACAACACCATGCCGCACTGAACAACACCATCCCGCACTGAACAACACCATCCCGCACTGAACAACACCATGCCGCACTGAACAACATTATGCCGCACTGAACAACATTATGCCGCACTGAACAACACCATGCCGCACTGAACAACACCATGCCGCACTGAACAACACCATGCCGCACTGAACAACATTATAACGCACTGAACAACACCATCCCGCACTGAACAACACCATGCCGCACTAAACAACATTATGCCGCACTGAACAACATTATGCCGAAATGAACAACACCATGCCGCACTGAACAACACCATGCCGCACTGAACAACACCATCCTGCACTGAACAACACCATCCCGCACTGAACAACACCATGCCGCACTGAACAACACCATGCCGCACTGAACAACACCATGCCGCAATGAACAACACCATCCCGCACTGAACAACATTATGCCGCACTGAACAACATTATGCCGCACTGAACAACATTATGCCGCACTGAACAACACCATCCTGCACTGAACAACACCATGCCGCACTGAACAACACCATGCCGCACTGAACAACACCATGCTGCACTGAACAACATTATGCTGCACTGAACAACACGATCCTGCATTGAACAACACCATGCCGCACTGAACAACACCATCCTGCACTGAACAACACCATCCTGCACTGAACAACACCACCCCGCACTGAACAACACGATCCCGCATTGAACAACACCATCCCGCACTGAACAACACCATGCCGCACTGAACAACACCATTCCGCACTGAACAACACCATGCCGCACTGAACAACACCATGCCGCACTGAACAACACCATGCCGCACTGAACAACACCATGCCGCACTGAACAACATTATGCCGCACTGAACAACACCATGCCGCACTGAACAACACCATCCCGCACTGAACAACACCATGCCGCATTGAACAACACCATGCCGCACTGAACAACACCATCCTGCACTGAACAACACCATCCCGCACTAAACAACACCATGCCGCACTGAACAACATTATGGCGCACTGGACAACATTATGCCGCACTGAACAACACCATGCCGCACTGAACAACACCATGCCGCACTGAACAACACCATGCCGCACTGAACAACACCATGCCGCACTGAACAACATTATGCCGCACTGAACAACACCATCCCGCACTGAACAACACCATGCCGCACTGAACAACACGATCCCGCATTGAACAACACCATCCTGCACTGAACAACACCATGCCGCACTGAACAACACCATGCCGCACTGAACAACACCATTCCGCACTGAACAACACCATGCCGCACTGAACAACACCATCCTGCACTGAACAACACCATCCCGCACTGAACAACACCATGCCGCATTGAACAACACCATGCCGCACTGAACAACACCATCCTGCACTGAACAACACCATGCCGCACTGAACAACACCATGCCGCACTGAACAACACCATGCCGCACTGAACAACATTATGCCGCACTGAACAACATTATGCCGCACTAAACAACATTATGTCGCACTGAACAACACCATGCCGCACTGAACAACACCATGCTGCACTGAACAACATTATGCCGCACTGAACAACACGATCCCGCATTGAACAACACCATCCCGCAGTGAACAACACCATGCCGCATTGAACAACACCATGCCGCACTGAACAACACCATGCTGCACTGAACAACATTATGCTGCACTGAACAACACGATCCTGCATTGAACAACACCATGCCGCACTGAACAACACCATCCTGCACTGAACAACACCTTTCCACACTGAACAACACCATGCCGCACTGAACAACATTATGCCGCACTGAACAACACCATGCCGCACTGAACAACACCATGCCGCACTGAACAACACCATGCCGCACTGAACAACACCATGCCGCAATGAACAACACCATCCCGCACTGAACAACACCATGCCGCATTGAACAACACCATGCCGCACTGAACAACACCATCCCGCACTGAACAACACCACCCCGCACTAAACAACACGATCCCGCATTGAACAACACCATCCCGGACTGAACAACACCATGCCGCACTGAACAACACCATTCCGCACTGAACAACACCATGCCGCACTGAACAACACCATGCCGCACTGAACAACACCATGCCGCACTGAACAACACCATGCCGCACTGAACAACATTATGCCGCACTGAACAACACCATGCCGCACTGAACAACACCATCCCGCACTGAACAACACCATGCCGCATTGAACAACACCATGCCGCACTGACCAACACCATCCTGCACTGAACAACACCATCCCGCACTGAACAACACCATGCCGCACTGAACAACATTATGGCGCACTGAACAACATTATGCCGCACTGAACAACACCATGCCGCACTGAACAACACCATGCCGCACTGAACAACACCATGCCGCACTGAACAACATTATGCCGCACTGAACAACATTATGCCGCACTGAACAACACCATGCCGCACTGAACAACACCATGCCGCACTGAACAACACCATGCCGCACTGAACAACACGACGTCGCACTGAACAACACGACGCCGCACAGAACAACACGACGCCGCACAGAATAACACAATACCGCACAGAACAACACAATACCGCACAAACAGTTTTAGATAATATTACGTCGCAGTCATGTGACGCGGACATGACGTCAATAGGCGGAACTCACGGCAAAATTATAATCCGTGGGCGTGGCTTGCAACAGGAAGTAGGAAAGCGGCAGTTCTGGCAAACAAGACACAGCGGTTAGTAACACGATGACTAACAAGGCAAATATTTTTGTTTTCAGCTTGCAACTTGACCGTCTAGAGCGTACAAGGTAATTACAACTGTTTTTTTTTAGCCCTGAAAAGCGAGGGAGTGTGGCGTTTGGGAGGAATGTCGAACTCGGCGTCTGCTTCCAGCCACAGACGCCAAATTTCGACGATTATTTCGACTGGTCAACGGTTGTAAATTATTGCGTTGACTAAAAACTTTATTTAACTCTACTCTTAACTTTGCCGTTTCAGATATGCGGGTATTACACCGCGGAAATGACGTCAATAGGCTGAACTCTCGCCAAAATTCAAATCTGTGGGCGCAATGGCCTTGAGCGAGACACCGGATACAAACACGACGATTATCAACAGAAATATCTTTATTTTCTGCTTGCAAGTGGACCGTCTAGAGCGTACACGGTAAGTACAACTCATTGTGTTTAAAAAGATTTACGTTTGTGTAGTTTGCGTTGCGTTGTATCTGTGAATGTTGGTTGAGGCTAAATGTTAATGTTTAATTTCATTCCTTTAGGTTCCACGGTGTTTGTTGGCTGTATGTTTTCCACTGCAAGAAGAGGCTCGTATCATTGACCAGCAGGAGCTACAATGGTGAGTACCCCTTTCGTCTTCCATTTATGTTAAACACTTCCTATTTCATGTCTAACAGTACTCGATTTAACAAATAACCATAAATAAATACAGTGTGGGCAGTCACGTTAACATATGTGATTATCCTGCCTAATATGTTTATCACAAATATGTCACTAATCACTAATATGTTTATTTGTTTATCACAACACCTTTGGACCTTCAGCAATCGATTATTTCCCTTCATCTACATAGAGACAGAACGATGGTGTCTTAAACATCTCATTCATTTCACCAAATAACTTCACGCAGGTGGATAACGGCCGTCTCGGTCACGCTATGTTGCGTGATGCAGTTTTGAAGAACCAAATGCATTTATTCAATGAATAAGTCAAGCTAGTTCTATGTTTATGATGTTGTAAGTTACGGTACCGATTGAAGTTGAGTTCGAAGCCAGTGGAAAACAGCGCTGCGTTTGTGCTCTCCAGGTACAAATGTTGTGATCTCTGACTGACGACCGGGCGAGACTCGAGTAAGAGATGTCCAAACGAGCTCCGGCAGGGCGGGCCAAGGCGGAGCGAACGGACGCCCTTCAGGCCGCCAATGACGAGCTGAGAACCAAACTGATGGACGTCCAGTTAGAACTTCAGCAGGAGAAGAACAAGGTGAAAACCTCAACAGACAGACACTGCCTGCCTCCCTGCCTGCCTCCCTGCCTGCCTCCCTGCCTGCCTCCCTCCCTCCCAGTTTTCCCGATGTAGATTAGACATGCGTGTGCCATGACTGTGTCAGCCTACATCAACAAATGCACCGAGGACGTCAGCACCACTAAGAATATCATCACCCGGGGCAACCAACGACCCTGGATGACTGAGGAGGTACGTCAAACGCTACGAGCGCGGAACTCTGCCTTCAAGTCTGGCGACAAGGAGACACTGAGGACAGCGAGAGCCAACTTGAACCGTGCCATCAGGATAGCGAAGCGAGACCGCAGTCGAAAATTTCAGGATCGTTTCCACGACGTCAAAAACATCAGGAGTATGTGGCAAGGCATACGGGCGATTACAGACTACAACTCACCCTCCCCCCCCCCGGTGGGTGTAGTTGATGCTGACTTTCTAAATGGTCTAAATAACTTCTTTGGGAGGTTCGAGGCACTAAACGGCACTCCAGCAGTTAAAACTGTCCCCCATCAGGAAGAGGAGGTACTCTGCCTTGACTCCGCCGATGTGTTGAAGACCCTGAGGAGAGTCAACCCCTGTAAGGCCCCTGGCCCCGACAACATTCCTGGGCGTGTGTTCAGGGAATGTGCAAGTCATCTGGCTGGGGTCATCACAGACATTTTTAACACCTCGCTGGGCCAAGCCACAGTGCCGGCGTGCTTTAAGACTGCCTCCATCATTCCGGTGCCGAAGAAACCTCAAATCACCTAATTTATTGATTACCGGCCTGTTGCACTGACTCCGGTTATGATGAAGTGCTTCGAAAGGCTGCTTAAAGGTCACATCGTTTCCAGACTCCCCCTATTATTTGACCCGTTCCAGTTTGCCGACCGGCAAAACCGCTCCACTCAGGACGCCATCTCCTCCGTTCTTCACCTGAGCCTGGCTCACCTGGAGGAGAAGAACACCCATGTGCGGAGGCTGTTCCTGGACTTCAGCTCAGCGTTTAACACCATCATCCCACAGCATCTGGTAGGAAAATTGGAACACCTGGGCTTCAACACCCCCCTTCGCAACTGGCTGCTAGACTTCCTCACCAACAGACCTCAGTCAGTCCGGGTCGGACAGAACACCTCTGATGTCATCACCCTCAGCACAGGCTCCCTTCAGGGCTGCGTCCTGAGCCCCCTGCTGTGCACCCTGATGACACACGACTGCGTCCTCAGGTTCACCACCAATCACATCGTGAAGTCAGCAGACGACACAACGGTGGTGGGGCTCATCAGAGACAACAACGACCTGGACTACAGAGAGGAGGTGGAGCAGCTGGTGGGCTGGTGCAGAGAAAACAGCCTGATCCTGAATGAGGAGAAGATGAAGGAGATCATCGTCGACTTCAGGAAAAAACAGCCTCACCACGCTCCACTGATCATCAACAGCTCAGCTGTGGAGGTGGTCAGCACCACCAAATTCCTGGGGGTCCACATCACAGAAGACCTCACCTGGACTATGAACACTACGGCACTGGTCAAGAGGGCACAGAAGCGCTTGTACTTCCTGCGGAGGATGAGGAGAGCCCACCTGCCCCCACCCATCATGAGGACGTTCTACAGGAGCACCATAGAGAGCATTCTGACAAGCTGTCTCTCTGTGTGGTGTGGAGGCTGCACCGCCTCCGATTGGAAGAACGTGAGGAGTGGTGAGGACAGCAGAGAGGATCATAGGGGCTCCTCTTCCCTCCATTCAGGACATTTCATCTCAGCGCTGCATGTCCCGTGCCCGTAACATCATCAATGACCCATCACACCCCCACCATGGACTGTTCTCCCTGCTGCCCTCTGGGAAGAGGTTTGCAGCATCCGCTGCAGGTCCACCAGGTTCTGCAACAGCTTTTTCCCTGCTGTCATCAGACTGTTGAACACTAGAACTGTTGAGCTCTAAACTGAACTCTGCATCACACATTCACAGAACTGTACTTTATGACACTACGGACCTCTATCTTGCACTATCTCGCACTACCAACTTTACTGAACTTGTATAAACCCTTTAAATAGAAGTTTAATACATGGTTTAGCATTCCTCTGCACACTCTTGAATACTGTTTTGCCTACTTGCACTATTGCATAATTATCACTGCTGCACTTTATACTTATTTTTAATATATATATATATATATATATATATAGTATATATGTATATATATATATTTTCATAGGATATGTTACTTCTATTCAACTGCAATATCACTACTTTGTTGTAAGACGTATGCAACGGAATTTCGTTTTGTATGCACCATGTGCAGACAAGATGACAATAAAGTTTGTCTAAGTCTAAGTCATGTCAGGTCAGCTGTCTGGAGAGAGAGAGAAGTCAGGACCTGCGGGCGGAGCACCACCGTGCCACCGCCGCCATGACGGAACTCAAAAGCAAACTCCATGAGGAGAAGCAGAAAGAGTTAGCCATTACCAGGGAGACATTACTGCGGCAGCATGAAATGGAGCTGATGAGAGTGATCAAAGTCAAAGATGGAGAGATCCAGCGACTGAATGCCTTGGTTCTCAGCCTGAGGGACGGCTCCATGGACAAGGTGATCCGCTCTATCCGTGTCTGACTATCCGCACGCCACGTCGGGCTTCGATGCGGCCGCTACCGTATTGTGTAGCTTGTCCCCAGTAAGCGTCGCGGCGCTCCGTTGCGGTCTCAACGGCCCGGTGTGGCGCAATGTCTGCTCAGGTGAGGAGGGGGGGCGCTTTGCTGGCGGAGGTGGAGGAGACGCGGCGGTGTCGGGAGACCGAGCGGTGTCGCCTCCACCAGGAGCGCGGAAGAAGCCCTGGCAGCGGCCTAGCAGGCCTGGCAGTCCCGAGCGGCCGAGCTCCGATCGGCTCATCACCAGCATCGGGAGGAGCTGAGCCGAACCAAGAGAGACTGCGAGAGGGAGATCCGCCGACTGGTAGGACTGATCAGATGCGCGGTGCGTGACTATGTTCCCAATTTCGTTGTATACCTGCAGTGCAATGACACCTAAGGCATTCTATTCTATTCTATTTCACAAGAAGAAAATGTCCGGTTGCTCGCTTCGCTTTTGTCACAGCAAAGGTGTTCTAGTCGATTCAAGAACAAAATTGGCCGGTTGCTCTCTTTGTTTTTGTCACAATTCTGGCAAATGAGTTTGCCCGCCTGCCTGAGCGCTCCCCGTTTGTACATCCAGACGGATGAGATCAAGCTGAAAGACAGAGCGGTTAGTGTTTTGGATGAAACCCTGGGGCCGGCCACGTCCACCGCCTTCAGCTGCAGACTCAGGCTGCCGAGCAGCAGATCGCTGCCCTGAGGGATTCCCAAAGGGCGGGCCTAAACTACCCTGGAAGTGGGGTCAACGCCGCTACTAGCAATCCTCTTCATTGCGTAAGCCACCTCATCACACACTTGCAGTACGCATGACTTAGTTCGTTGCTGGAGGAAGGTAGCACAAAAACAGTTTTGAACTTTGAACGAGTGCTTGTGTGTGTGTGTTGCGGGGCGTTTTCAGTCTCAGGAGGATCGGGACACGCGACGGTTTCATCTGAAAATCGCTGAGCTCAGCGCAGTCATCAGGAAACTGGAGGATCGAAACGCCCTGCTTTCTGAAGAGCGCAATGAACTGGTAATTTATTGACGGCACGCTTGAAGGTTTGCGCTACGTTTGATGCGCGCCATCCAGCGAGGCACCCATTGCGCTTGCTTATTAGTTGAGCGGCGCGGCGAGTCGGTTGCCTGGTAGATGTCTTTTATTGGGAGCCAAAGCCACGATTCCGTTCAAACCGATGCAAAAGGAATGGATACGTTCTGGCCCGCGTGTTGTGCGTCTTTCACATCCCGCACTTCATGCTTGCAGCTAAAGCGACTGAGAGAAACAGAAAGCCAGTTTCTGCCACTCCTGTACAAAAACAAACGCCTGAGCAGGAAGAATGAAGAACTCTCGCTGGTGCTGTGTCGCCTTGAAAACAAAGTGCGCTTTGTCACCCAGGAGAACGAGGAGATGGCAAGCTTGGTAAGTCGACGCGGACAACGGCGGCGTGCCAACAGAGTCCACTGCATTTGTGTTCCACAGAGAAGGCCTAGTTCGCTCAATGACCTGGACCGCGGTTGCGGCCAGCAGGACGGTGAAATGGAGTTCCTTCAAGTTGTGGAGCAGCGGCACATCATCGACGACTTGTCCAAGGTCTTCAGGCAGGCGACTCGGTGCACGTACGGCAGCGCCGCGCTCGCTCGCTGTCGCCAGGAAACCTTTTCCGTCCAAAGCTTGGCCGGCGGCCGCCATCCAAAAAATTGGCCCCTTAAATTCCGACCTTTCAAGCAGGAGCATTGTGCGCACGCGTTTGAACACGCTTTAGACTTGTTTTGCCGTTTTCAGCAGCTCAAAGCTCCCGTTTTGTCAGCGCCTTTGCCACTCGCTGTGCGCTGAAAACGACGGACTTGCCCGGCTGCTCAGCCCGTCAACCATGAGCCGCGAGCGCGACGTCATTGTCCGTAGGCAGCTAGTGGCAAAATGCACCCTGTTAGAGTTGCGCTCGCTCCAACTTATTTTGCAAGAACCACACGGGAGACAAGTAAGTTCTTTTGGACACCTGCAGGTGGAGAGTCCATCCGTTGTACGAATGAAGTCTGACTCTCGGCTCCTGCACGAGCATTTTAATTAAGAGAAACAGGGTGGGTGTAAGAGTGGATTGAATAGAGGAAGCCCTTGACCTCTAGTCAAAACATAGCAAGGGGTGTTTTACGACTTTGTGTAGGAAGGGATAAGCGATAGGGATAAATAAGGGATAAATAATATTATTTATTACAGGTCGCAGTCAAAGTCAAAGCAACACAATGATACGATAAAGATAATCTGGAAAACCCTGACACACCCTGTAGTTGTCACTTTTGGAAAAGACGAGCGTCCCTCCAATCATCGCCGGTGACGTGTTTTTCAGGCTCTGGAGACAGGAGCTCATGTCAGAAATGTCATTGTGAGTCGCGTTTGTTTCTGCGCCGGAGCCGTTCGTTCCCTTTGCATCCAAAGAATCTCAAAGGCGGATTATTTGTGTCGACAGGAGAGAGATTTGCTGCTACGATACCGACGTCGAGAATCTCTGAGGAGGAACAAAGCGTGAGGTCCTGCAAGGTGAGTCTGTTTGTTTGCGGCTGCTTGGTGTTGCGCAAGATGAAATGGCCTTTTTCTCGCTATCGTTCCTCTCGTCGATTCATCGTGAGGTGTCGCTTCAGTTTGTTCAGAGAGATGTTTGCTTCCGCGCCCGCAGGTCATCGAAACATTTTACGGCTACGACGAAGACGTGTTGGTGGACTCGGACGGATCGTCCTTGTCTTTTCACACCGACAGAACCCCCGACACGGAACCCGAAGAGGTAGCCCGCCATTTCTGCCAGCGTATTGGCACCAAACATTCCTCTTCAGCCTGGAATCGGACTCGTCTTTGCGTCGCGGGTGCTTTGTCGCCGGTCTGACTGATTCTGGTACTAGTGCTGTGTTGCATTGGTGTGTGCATGAAGAGGCGGAGCTTCGCTACCGCCAGCTGACGCAAGAATATCAAGCGCTGCAACGAGCCTACGCTCTGCTAGCCCAGACCAGCGAAAGGGGACTACGACGCCGAGAAGGAGATCAAGGTGGCGCCCCTTCCCGCAACCCCCGGCCGGGTCGCAGCCTCCCCGTTCTCACCCAGCCTCGGGTGTTCTCTGGTCTGAAAGGAGGAGGAGGAGCCTCCCTCCTCCTCCTTTCAGACCAGAGAAAAGCTGATGGTAGAAATGGGTCACTATCAAAGCAGAGTAGCAGATCTGGAGTCAGCGCTGAAGCAACAAGGACAGGTAAGCTCATCAATGAGCACACCTTTTTCTCAGACAAAATAGCTACATTCTTCAGTCACTCATCCGTCTGGCATTACTGGACCAACCCCCCCGCCCCCCCCCCCCCCCCCCCCCCCGAACGTGGCTGGGAAAATGCGGAGAAAAGCAAATGTCATTTTCCAGTCAACCAAAGAATTTGTGGATGAAAATGACACAACATTCCAAAGCTGTCCACGCGTTTGTCTCTTCTAGAATGTCAAGTGGGTGGAGGAGAAGCAGCTGCTGCGTCAGAGCAATCAGCAGTTGGCCGAAAAGGTGACGGAAAGAAAGGCGCTGGGCGGAGTCGCTTGGCGTCACACCTGTCGGGAAGCCCCGCAGATGAGGTCTGACTGTCTTTTCAGGTCAGGCGGATGGAGGCGGAAGAAGCGCGTCTGAAAGAGCACATCCAGGATATCCGAGACCAAAACGAACTGCTTGAGTTCCGCATCCTGGAGCTGGAGGTGGGAAGACTCGCACAAGCGTGTTGAGGCCAGAGATGTGACGGACGGACGGACGGACGGACGGACGGATGCATGCCTCTGCCTTTCAGGAGAGGGAGTGGCGCTCCCCCGTCTTGAAGTTTCTGCAAGTCCGTTTCCCATACGGCCTCAGCCCTTTGCAGATCTACTGCGAGGCCGAGGGCGTGAGCGTACGTAAGGCGTCCCTCGCAACCCTAACCTTAACCCGAGGTCCCAGAACACCTTACATTGCTCCTTGCGCCTTTCCCCCGGACATCGTCATCAGTGATCTGATGAAGAAGCTGGACATCCTGGGCTATAACGCCGTAAGTGTATGTCGAACTCCTCTTATGTTCGCACTCCACGAGACTCGGCGGCTCAAATGTGACTTTTGGAAGGCTTTGCGCTGAAAGAAGCTTGTTGACGCTGTGCCTTTGGGCTCTTGCAGAATCTCACCAACGAGGAGCAGGTGGTCGTGATTCACGCCAGGACCCTTCTCACCCTAGCCGAGAAGGTAACGCGCACGTCCACGCACGCTCTCGCATTCTGCTTATGTGACAGCAGCCTTTCCTCAGTGGTTAGAATACATCAAAGTGACCAAGTCAGCACTTCAACAGAAGATGTTGGACATTGAAAGTGAGAAGGTAGACAGACACGCGACATCAGCCAAGGGGAACTCCGGCAATGTGCCCCAACAATTCTGACCTTGAGCTGTGCTAGGATATGTTCTGCAAGCAGAAGGGCTACCTGGATGAAGAGTTGGACTTCAGGAAGTGTTCCATGGACCAGGCTCATAAGGTAAGCCGCCCTCAAATCTCCCGCCGGACCACTGATGGACGAGGATTGCGGCCCAGAGGATCCTGGAGCTGGAGGCCATGTTGTACGAGGCGCTACCGCAGCGGGACTGCCCCGCCACGGACGGCGAAAAAGCCAGCCACGCTGGCGTGAATGACGTGCTGACGGCGGATCAGAGAGAAGAGCTTAGGAGCGCCGTGGACCAATGGAAGCGAGCCCTGATGTGCGAGTTGAGGGAGCGCGACGCTTGCATCCTCCAAGAGAGAATGGATCTGCTGCACAGCGCGCAACAGGTAAGGGCCCAAAGCCAGCCCGGCACTTACTTGCACGCTTACTGGCTTTTGAATGCCACTTTCCATTTGTCCGTCCTAGAGGAACAAAGAGCTGAAAGAATTCATCGAAGCTCAGAAGAGACAAATCAAACAATTGGAGGAGAAGTTTCTGTTTCTCTTTCTATTCTTCTCCTTGGCCTTCATTCTGTGGCCCTAACACCAGCTGGTGAGTGAGCTCCAGCGGCACCGCACTCGACACCTCCGATACACTGCCAGCCGGTCTCAGACGTTGGCAGACGCTCCGATGCCAACGTATACCCCCCGCCACGGTGACAGAGGCACCGCGTCACACCGGCGCTCATCCAATCAGAAGGCAGGAAAAGCAAATTCACATGCAGGGCACTTTTGAACCAGAAGAGAGCGCCACAAAAAACGGTTGTTGCCCCAAACGCGCACTAAAAAGGGTCAGAATAACAAGAGTCCCACTGGCCAGCCGGGGCCACCCGTCCAGCTGTTTCTTCAGGGGGGAAAAAAATTGGAGTCACCGGTGAGTACATTTTGCATTTAGCTCTGCTTTTCTGCTTCTGTCTTCAAGTGTGTGGCATCCTGCGATCAAAGAGTCAGCCAACCCCAAAGCGGTTGACCTCAACGTCCCACCACCATGCCTACCAGAGCAGGTGACGTGATGCTTTGGACATCCTTCCGTCTCAGATGCCCAAAAGTACTCTTTGCCACATCTGCGGCAATACGGTGTCTTTTCAAAGGTGCAAATAAATCCAGCGTGGGCGGAACACGCACGTCTTCGGTTTTTCCCGCTTTGTTTGTGTGACAGCTGTTGTGAAAATTTTATACAAATAAAGTTGTATAGTACAGGTTTGGCCAAGCCGCAACTCCCGAACCGCATGCGGCTCTTTTATGTTCATATCAACATTTGTGTGTGTGTGTGTGTGTGTGTGTGTGGGGGGGGGGGGGGGGGGGGGGTTGTGCGTGTTGGCTTCACTTGAGTTCAATTTGGTATTTTGGTCAAAAGCGCATGTGGTGAAATTCCACAAAGTAGGATGGGCAAACACATTTCTTTAAACTATGAGTGTCAATTGGGCTCTCGAAATGGCAGGGAAAAGATGCACAGCAAAACGAAAATACGTAGATGAACACAGGACGTTTTAATCAGAGTGGGAAAGTTTCTATTTTTTGTTGAACGTGATGGCAAACCATTCTGCCTGATATGTCAGACCTCAGCGCATTTCAAAGATTCAAATCTTCAGCGCCATGCACTTCAGCTCACTCCATGCTAACATTGATCAGGCGTCGAACCCGCATCATCATGCTTAAGAGGTGGCCATGCTAACCAGTGCGCCATTATGTCAACGCATAATAACTAAGTCTACTGGTCAAAACAGCGGTTACTATATGACGTCGCTACGTCGTGGTCACGTGACGCAGACAAGACGTCAATGGACGTGGGCAGAGTTAACTTGTTTAAAAGGGAGTAGGCAGAAGAAATATTTAATTTATTTAAATCTATTTTGAGTGCACACCATTATGCCAATGCATAACAACTGTAAATCTACTAAACAAAACAGCGGTTGCTATATGACATCTGCCACGTCGTGGTCACGTGACATACGTGACGTCGATGGGCGTAACTTTCGCCGGAATTCAAATCCGCGGGGAGAGTTAACTTGTTTAAAAGAGAGTGGGCAGAAGAATTATTTAATTTATTTAAATCTATTTGGTGTGTGCGCCATTATGTCAATGCATAACAACTGTAAGTCTACTAAACAAAACAGCGGTTGCTATATGACGTCTGCCACGTCGTGGTCACGTGACGCGGACGTGACGTCGACGCCTACTTTACATCCCACCGATCACAGGACCCCTCGGCTGCATAACCGTGCCCCCTTCCCAACCAATCGGATTTGCTATACGCGAAAACGACGCCAATGGAAAGAGCTTCCGCCCAAATTTAAATCCGTGGGCGTGGCTCGCAGCAGGAAGTAGGAAAATGGCGGCGATGTTGACAAAGACACAGCGGATGGTAACATACGACTAACAAGAGAAATATTTTTATTTTCTGCTTGCAACTGGACCGTCCAGAGCGTACACGGTAAGTACAACTCATCGTTTTTAAAAAGAAGTACTTTTGTTGCCCTGAAAAGCGAGTGAGCGTGGCGTTTGTGGGGGACGTCGAATTTCGACGATTCTTTCTGGTCAACGGTTGTAAATGATTGTGTTGATTAAAAAAGAAAACTTGATGTAACTCTACTTTTAACTGCCGTTTCAGATAGATTTGGAATTGCATCACATCCAATTTTGCCTAGAGCGTACACGGTAAGTAACACTCGTTGTGTTTAAGGAGATTTACGTTTGTAATAGCAGAAGTGTAGCCGCGTTGCGTTGTACGTGTGAATGTTGGTCCGGGCGAAATGTTAATGTTTAATTTCATTCCTTTAGGTTCCACGGTGTTTGTTGGCTGCAAGTTTTCCACTGCAAGAAGAGGCTCATATCATTGACCAGGAGCGAGCTACAATGGTGAGTAGCCATAACATTTATGTTAAACACTTCCTATTTCATGTCTAACAGTACTTGATTTAACAAATAACCATAAATAAATACAGTGTGGGCACTGAAGTTAACATATGTGATTATACTGCCTAATCTGTCACCGAGTAGATTGTTGCAAAGTAATATAAGATCCAAAGTTGTAATTCAGAATAGTTTTCAAAAGAAGGCCATTAGAATTATATACAAGTCTGATTACCCTGAACAAGCTATTAATTAAATCACAAATTCTTCAATTCAAAGATTTGGTAGATTATCAGACAAATAATGTCTAACAGTAATTGATTTAACACATCACGATAAGTAGATTGAGTGTGGGCACTCTCAAGTTAACATATGTGATTATACTGCCTAATCTGTTACAGAGTATGTTGTTGCCAAGTAATGTAGAATAGATCCAAAGTAGTAATCCAGAATAGTTTTGAAGAGGCCATTAGAATGATAAACAAATCTGATTACCTTGAACATAATAACAAGCTAAGTGTTTAATATGTCCTATGAAGTCAAAATTGGGCACCATCATGTGGTGAAATTTGGAATTGCATCACATCCAATTTTGCCTGGGAACAAACAGATTACATAAATCTTAGTTTTGAATAAGCCACTCCTTCTCAAACAAGTAAACTCTGCCCATTTTGCGCAGTAGATGTTCTGTTAATATCTAGTATTTATACAAAGTCATAATTTAAATTGCTTTCAACCTTCATTCATCGGTTCAACCAACATTACTCGCTCTTATTACCAACTTGTATTGATTTAACTAAGCGTTTAATACTTCCTATCAGGTCTCAAATCGAGATTTGGCAAAATACAATTTCAGCAAATCCAATTTTGCCAGGGAACAAAAATAGATTAAATAAACTAAATAAGTCCTCTTCCCATTAAATAAATCAGAAAAGTCTGTCTTGTAACCAGTCCTCTTCAAACAAGTAAAGTCTGCCCATTTTGTGCCGTAGATTTTGTGTCTATGCCTAGTATTTAAACAAAATCATAATTTAAACGACTTCTTTCCTTCATTCACTTTGGAAATTTGGAATTGCAGCAAATCGAATTTTGGCAGGGAACAAAAATAGATCAATTAAACTAAATAAGTCTTCTTCCCATTAAATAAATTAAAAAAGTCTGTCTTGTAACCAGTCCTTTTCAAACAAGTAAAGTCTGCCCATTTTGTGCCGTCGATTTTGTGTTAATGCCTAGTATTTATACAAAATCATAATTTAAAGGACTTCATTCCTTCATTCACTTTGGAAATTTGGAATTGCAGCACATCAAATTTTGCCTGGGAAGAAAAGTAGATTAAATAAATTTAATAAGTCTTACTACTTCCCATTAAATAAATTAAATACGTCTTACTTGTTCCCACTCCTTTTCAAAACAGTAGTTTAAAACGAGGGCCCTTCACTCAATCTTTAACCCCAACCCCGCACGTTGTGTTGTATCTGTGAATGTTGGTTGTGGCCAAATGATAGTTTTCTTTCATTCGTTTAGGTTCCAAGAAAACTTGATGTAACTCTACTTTTAACTGCCGTTTCAGATAAGCGGGTATTACGTCGCAGTCATGTGCCGTGGATATGACGTAATTGCCCGAACCTCCGCCAAAATTCAAATCTGTTGGCGCGATGGCCGTGAGCCACTGAGCAGCGACGATTATCAACAGAAATATCTTTATTTTCTGCTTGCAACTGGACCGTCTAGAGCGTACACGGTAAGTAACACTCATTGTGTTTAAGGAGATTTACGTTTGTAATAGCAGAAGTGTAGCCGCGTTGCGTTGTACGTGTGAAAATTGGTCGAGGCGAAATGTTAATGTTTAATTTCATTCCTTTAGGTTCCACGGTGTTTGTTGGCTGCAAGTTTTCCACTGCAAGAAGAGGCTCGTATCATTGACCAGGAGCGAGCTACAATGGTGAGTAGCCATAACATTTATGTTAAACACTTCCTATTTCATGTCTAACAGTACTTGATTTAACAAATAACCATAAATAAATACAGTGTGGGCACTGAAGTTAACATATGTGATTATACTGCCTAATCTGTCACGGAGTAGATTGTTGCAAAGTAATATAAGATCCAAAGTTGTAATTCAGAATAGTTTTCAAAAGAAGGCCATTAGAATTATATACAAGTCTGATTACCCTTAACATAACAACAAGCTATTAATTAAATCACAAATTCTTCAATTCAAAGATTTGGTAGATTATCAGACAAATAATGTCTAACAGTAATTGATTTAACACATCACGATAAGTAGATTGAGTGTGGGCACTCTCAAGTTAACAGATATGATTATACTGCCTAATCTGTTACAGAGTATGTTGTTGCCAAGTAATGTAGAATAGATCCAAAGTAGTAATCCAGAATAGTTTTGAAGAGGCCATTAGAATAATAAACAAATCTGATTACCTTGAACATAATAACAAGCTAAGTGTTTAATATGTCCTATGAAGTCAAAATTGGGCACCATCATGTGGTGAAATTTGGAATTGCATCACATCCAATTTTGCCTGGGAACAAACAGATTAAATAAATCTTAGTTTTGAATAAGCCACTCCTTCTCAAACAAGTAAACTCTGCCCATTTCGCGCAGTAGATGTTCTGTTAATATCTAGTATTTATACAAAGTCATAATTTAAATTGCTTTCAACCTTCATTCATCGGTTCAACCAACATTACTCGCTCTTATTACCAACTTGTATTGATTTAACTAAGCGTTTAATACTTCCTATCAGGTCTCAAGGCAAGATTTGGCAAAATACAATTTCAGCAAATCCAATTTTGCCAGGGAACAAAAATAGATTAAATAAACTAAATAAGTCTTCTTCCCATTAAATAAATCAGAAAAGTCTGTCTTGTAACCAGTCCTCTTCAAACAAGTAAAGTCTGCCCATTTTGTGCCGTAGATTTTGTGTCTATGCCTAGTATTTAAACAAAATCATAATTTAAACGACTTCTTTCCTTCATTCACTTTGTAAATTTGGAATTGCAGCAAATCGAATTTTGCCAGGGAACAAAAATAGATCAATTAAACTAAATAAGTCTTCTTCCCATTAAATAAATTAAAAAAGTCTGTCTTGTAACCAGTCCTTTTCAAACAAGTAAAGTCTGCCCATTTTGTGCCGTCGATTTTGTGTTAATGCCTAGTATTTATACAAAATCATAATTTAAAGGACTTCATTCCTTCATTCACTTTGGAAATTTGGAATTGCAGCACATCAAATTTTGCCTGGGAAGAAAAGTAGATTAAATAAATTTAATAAGTCTTACTACTTCCCATTAAATAAATTAAATACGTCTTACTTGTTCCCACTCCTTTACAAAAAAGTAGTTTAAAACGAGGTCCCTTCACTCAACCTTTAACCCTATTCATTCACCTTCTAGGCTAAGTGTTAAAGGCTAAGTGTTAAAGGCTAAGTGTTAAAGGCTAAGTGTTAGAGGCTAAGTGCCAGAGGCTAGGCGCCAGAGGCGAGTTTTTGTGGGCTGAAGTTTTAGTGGGGTTAGTGTGAATACAATCCAAAAGAATACAACAGAATACAATACAATAGAATATAATACATAGATTAAATTCAATAGCTCTTACTACTTCCCATTAAATAAATTAAATACGTCTTACTTGTTCCCAATCCTTTTCAAAAAAGTAGTTTAAAACGAGGGCCCTTCACTCAACCTTTAACCTCAACCCCGCACGTCACATTGTGTTGTATCTGTGAATGTTGGTTGTGGCCAAATGATAGTTTTCTTTCATTCGTTTAGGTTCCACGGTGTTTGTTGGCTATGTTTTCCACTGTCAGAAGGATGAAAATACAAAGTACAACGCTTGGACGTGGGCGAAGACGTCACCGGTGAGTCCTTCCTTCCTATTTATTTACCTTCTAGATGCTAGAGGCTAAGTGTTAGAGGCTAAGTGTTAGAGGCTAAGTGTTAAACACAATACGAACAACACAACGATACTGCACTGAACAACACGATACCGCACTGAGAAACACGATACCGCACTGAACAACACGATACCGCACTGAACAACACCATGCCGCACTGAACACCATGCCACACTGAACAACACCATCCCGCACTGAACAACACCATGCCGCACTAAACAACACCATGCCGCACTGAACAACACCATGCCTCACTGAACGACACCATGCCGCACTGAAAGACACCATGCCGCACTGAACGACACCATGCCGCACTGAAAGACACCATCCCGCACAGAACACCATGCCGCACTGAACAACACCATCCTGCACTGAACAACACCATCCCGCACTGAACAACACCATGCCGCACTGAACAACATTATGCCGCACTGAACATTATGCCGCACTGAACAACACCATGCCGCACTGAACAACACCATGCCGCACTGAACATTATGCCGCACTGAACAACACCATGCCGCACTGAACAACACCATGCCGCACTGAACAACACCATGCCGCACTGAACAACATTATGCCGCACTGAACAACACCATGCCGCACTGAACAACACCATCCTGCACTGAACAACACCATTCCGCATTGAACACCATGCCGCACTGAACAACACCATGCCGCACTGAACAACACCATCCCGCACTGAACAACACCATCCCGCACTGAACAACACCATGCCGCACTGAACAACATTATGCCGCACTGAACAACATTATGCCGCACTGAACAACACCATGCCGCACTGAACAACACCATGCCGCACTGAACAACACCATGCCGCACTGAACAACATTATAACGCACTGAACAACACCATCCCGCACTGAACAACACCATGCCGCACTAAACAACATTATGCCGCACTGAACAACATTATGCCGAAATGAACAACACCATGCCGCACTGAACAACACCATGCCGCACTGAACAACACCATCCTGCACTGAACAACACCATCCCGCACTGAACAACACCATGCCGCACTGAACAACACCATGCCGCACTGAACAACACCATGCCGCAATGAACAACACCATCCCGCACTGAACAACATTATGCCGCACTGAACAACATTATGCCGCACTGAACAACATTATGCCGCACTGAACAACACCATGCCGCACTGAACAACACCATCCTGCACTGAACAACACCATCCCGCACTGAACAACACCATGCCGCACTGAACAACATTATGGCGCACTGAACAACATTATGCCGCACTGAACAACACCATGCCGCACTGAACAACACCATGCCGCACTGAACAACACCATGCCGCAATGAACAACACCATCCCGCACTGAACAACACCATGCCGCACTGAGCAACACCATGCCGCACTGAACAACACCATCCTGCACTGAACAACACCATGCCGCACTGAACAACACCATTGCGCACTGAACAACACCATGCCGCACTGAACAACATTACGCTGCACTGAACAACACCATGCCGCACTGAACAACACCATGCCGCACTGAACAACACCATGCCGCATTGAACAACACCATGCCGCATTGAACAACACCATGCCGCACTGAACAACACCATCCTGCACTGAACAACACCATGCCGCATTGAACAACACCATGCCGCACTGAACAACACCATCCTGCACTGAACAACACCATCCCGCACTGAACAACACCATCCCGCATTGAACAACACCATCCTGCACTGAACAACACCATGCCGCACTGAACAACACCATGCCGCACTGAACAACACCATTCCGCACTGAACAACACCATGCCGCACTGAACAACACCATCCTGCACTGAACAACACCATCCCGCACTGAACAACACCATGCCGCATTGAACAACACCATCCTGCACTGAACAACACCATCCTGCACTGAACAACACCATGCCGCACTGAACAACACCATGCCGCACTGAACAACACCATGCCGCACTGAACAACACCATGCCGCACTGAACAACATTATGCCGCACTGAACATTATGTCGCACTGAACAACACCATGCCGCACTGAACAACACCATGCCGCACTGAACAACATTATGCCGCACTGAAAAACACCATGCCGCACTGAACAACACCATCCCGCACTGAACAACACCATGCCGCATTGAACAACACCATGCCGCACTGAACAACACCATGCTGCACTGAACAACATTATGCTGCACTGAACAACACGATCCTGCATTGAACAACACCATGCCGCACTGAACAACACCATCCTGCACTGAACAACACCATCCTGCACTGAACAACACCACCCCGCACTGAACAACACGATCCCGCATTGAACAACACCATCCCGCACTGAACAACACCATGCCGCACTGAACAACACCATTCCGCACTGAACAACACCATGCCGCACTGAACAACACCATGCCGCACTGAACAACACCATGCCGCACTGAACAACACCATGCCGCACTGAACAACATTATGCCGCACTGAACAACACCATGCCGCACTGAACAACACCATCCCGCACTGAACAACACCATGCCGCATTGAACAACACCATGCCGCACTGAACAACACCATCCTGCACTGAACAACACCATCCCGCACTAAACAACACCATGCCGCACTGAACAACATTATGGCGCACTGGACAACATTATGCCGCACTGAACAACACCATGCCGCACTGAACAACACCATGCCGCGCTGAACAACACCATGCCGCACTGAACAACACCATGCCGCACTGAACAACACCATGCCGTACTGAACAACACCATGCCGCACTGAACAACACCATGCCGCACTGAACAACACGATCCCGCATTGAACAACACCATCCTGCACTGAACAACACCATGCCGCACTGAACAACACCATGCCGCACTGAACAACACCATTCCGCACTGAACAACACCATGCCGCACTGAACGACACCATCCTGCACTGAACAACACCATCCCGCACTGAACAACACCATGCCGCATTAAACAACACCATGCCGCACTGAACAACACCATCCTGCACTGAACAACACCATGCCGCACTGAACAACACCATGCCGCACTGAACAACACCATGCCGCACTGAACAACATTATGCCGCACTGAACAACATTATGCCGCACTAAACAACATTATGTCGCACTGAACAACACCATGCCGCACTGAACAACACCATGCTGCACTGAACAACATTATGCCGCACTGAACAACACGATCCCGCATTGAACAACACCATCCCGCAGTGAACAACACCATGCCGCATTGAACAACACCATGCCGCACTGAACAACACCATGCTGCACTGAACAACATTATGCTGCACTGAACAACACGATCCTGCATTGAACAACACCATGCCGCAATGAACAACACCATCCTGCACTGAACAACACCATGCCGCACTGAACAACACCATGCCGCACTGAACAACATTATGCCGCACTGAAAAACACCATGCCGCACTGAACAACACCATGCCGCACTGAACAACACCATGCTGCACTGAACAACATTATGCTGCACTGAACAACACGATCCTGCACTGAACAACACCATGCCGCACTGAACAACACCATGCCGCACTGAACAACACCATTCCGCACTGAACAACACCATGCCGCACTGAACAACACCATCCTGCACTGAACAACACCATCCCGCACTGAACAACACCATGCCGCATTGAACAACACCATGCCGCACTGAACAACACCATCCTGCACTGAACAACACCATGCCACACTGAACAACACCATGCCGCACTGAACAACACCATGCCGCACTGAACAACATTATGCCGCACTGAACAACATTATGCCGCACTAAACAACATTATGTCGCACTGAACAACACCATGCCGCACTGAACAACACCATGCTGCACTGAACAACATTATGCCGCACTGAACAACACGATCCCGCATTGAACAACACCATCCCGCAGTGAACAACACCATGCCGCATTGAACAACACCATGCCGCACTGAACAACACCATGCTGCACTGAACAACATTATGCTGCACTGAACAACACGATCCTGCATTGAACAACACCATGCCGCACTGAACAACACCATCCTGCACTGAACAACACCTTTCCACACTGAACAACACCATGCCGCACTGAACAACATTATGCCGCACTGAACAACACCATGCCGCACTGAACAACACCATGCCGCACTGAACAACACCATGCCGCACTGAACAACACCATGCCGCAATGAACAACACCATCCCGCACTGAACAACACCATGCCGCATTGAACAACACCATGCCGCACTGAACAACACCATCCCGCACTGAACAACACCACCCCGCACTAAACAACACGATCCCGCATTGAACAACACCATCCCGGACTGAACAACACCATGCCGCACTGAACAACACCATTCCGCACTGAACAACACCATGCCGCACTGAACAACACCATGCCGCACTGAACAACACCATGCCGCACTGAACAACACCATGCCGCACTGAACAACATTATGCCGCACTGAACAACACCATGCCGCACTGAACAACACCATCCCGCACTGAACAACACCATGCCGCATTGAACAACACCATGCCGCACTGACCAACACCATCCTGCACTGAACAACACCATCCCGCACTGAACAACACCATGCCGCACTGAACAACATTATGGCGCACTGAACAACATTATGCCGCACTGAACAACACCATGCCGCACTGAACAACACCATGCCGCACTGAACAACACCATGCCGCACTGAACAACATTATGCCGCACTGAACAACATTATGCCGCACTGAACAACACCATGCCGCACTGAACAACACCATGCCGCACTGAACAACACCATGCCGCACTGAACAACACGACGTCGCACTGAACAACACGACGCCGCACAGAACAACACGACGCCGCACAGAATAACACAATACCGCACAGAACAACACAATACCGCACAAACAGTTTTAGATAATATTACGTCGCAGTCATGTGACGCGGACATGACGTCAATAGGCGGAACTCACGGCAAAATTATAATCCGTGGGCGTGGCTTGCAACAGGAAGTAGGAAAGCGGCAGTTCTGGCAAACAAGACACAGCGGTTAGTAACACGATGACTAACAAGGCAAATATTTTTGTTTTCAGCTTGCAACTTGACCGTCTAGAGCGTACAAGGTAATTACAACTGTTTTTTTTTAGCCCTGAAAAGCGAGGGAGTGTGGCGTTTGGGAGGAATGTCGAACTCGGCGTCTGCTTCCAGCCACAGACGCCAAATTTCGACGATTATTTCGACTGGTCAACGGTTGTAAATTATTGCGTTGACTAAAAACTTTATTTAACTCTACTCTTAACTTTGCCGTTTCAGATATGCGGGTATTACACCGCGGAAATGACGTCAATAGGCTGAACTCTCGCCAAAATTCAAATCTGTGGGCGCAATGGCCTTGAGCGAGACACCGGATACAAACACGACGATTATCAACAGAAATATCTTTATTTTCTGCTTGCAAGTGGACCGTCTAGAGCGTACACGGTAAGTACAACTCATTGTGTTTAAAAAGATTTACGTTTGTGTAGTTTGCGTTGCGTTGTATCTGTGAATGTTGGTTGAGGCTAAATGTTAATGTTTAATTTCATTCCTTTAGGTTCCACGGTGTTTGTTGGCTGTATGTTTTCCACTGCAAGAAGAGGCTCGTATCATTGACCAGCAGGAGCTACAATGGTGAGTACCCCTTTCGTCTTCCATTTATGTTAAACACTTCCTATTTCATGTCTAACAGTACTCGATTTAACAAATAACCATAAATAAATACAGTGTGGGCAGTCACGTTAACATATGTGATTATCCTGCCTAATATGTTTATCACAAATATGTCACTAATCACTAATATGTTTATTTGTTTATCACAACACCTTTGGACCTTCAGCAATCGATTATTTCCCTTCATCTACATAGAGACAGAACGATGGTGTCTTAAACATCTCATTCATTTCACCAAATAACTTCACGCAGGTGGATAACGGCCGTCTCGGTCACGCTATGTTGCGTGATGCAGTTTTGAAGAACCAAATGCATTTATTCAATGAATAAGTCAAGCTAGTTCTATGTTTATGATGTTGTAAGTTACGGTACCGATTGAAGTTGAGTTCGAAGCCAGTGGAAAACAGCGCTGCGTTTGTGCTCTCCAGGTACAAATGTTGTGATCTCTGACTGACGACCGGGCGAGACTCGAGTAAGAGATGTCCAAACGAGCTCCGGCAGGGCGGGCCAAGGCGGAGCGAACGGACGCCCTTCAGGCCGCCAATGACGAGCTGAGAACCAAACTGATGGACGTCCAGTTAGAACTTCAGCAGGAGAAGAACAAGGTGAAAACCTCA
Organism: Syngnathus floridae; assembly: GCF_059516105.1. Taxonomy (NCBI): domain Eukaryota; kingdom Metazoa; phylum Chordata; class Actinopteri; order Syngnathiformes; family Syngnathidae; genus Syngnathus; species Syngnathus floridae. The sequence continues at coordinate 8,114 of NW_028284105.1, read as the reverse complement.
ACAGACAGACACTGCCTGCCTCCCTGCCTGCCTCCCTGCCTGCCTCCCTGCCTGCCTCCCTCCCTCCCAGTTTTCCCGATGTAGATTAGACATGCGTGTGCCATGACTGTGTCAGCCTACATCAACAAATGCACCGAGGACGTCAGCACCACTAAGAATATCATCACCCGGGGCAACCAACGACCCTGGATGACTGAGGAGGTACGTCAAACGCTACGAGCGCGGAACTCTGCCTTCAAGTCTGGCGACAAGGAGACACTGAGGACAGCGAGAGCCAACTTGAACCGTGCCATCAGGATAGCGAAGCGAGACCGCAGTCGAAAATTTCAGGATCGTTTCCACGACGTCAAAAACATCAGGAGTATGTGGCAAGGCATACGGGCGATTACAGACTACAACTCACCCTCCCCCCCCCCGGTGGGTGTAGTTGATGCTGACTTTCTAAATGGTCTAAATAACTTCTTTGGGAGGTTCGAGGCACTAAACGGCACTCCAGCAGTTAAAACTGTCCCCCATCAGGAAGAGGAGGTACTCTGCCTTGACTCCGCCGATGTGTTGAAGACCCTGAGGAGAGTCAACCCCTGTAAGGCCCCTGGCCCCGACAACATTCCTGGGCGTGTGTTCAGGGAATGTGCAAGTCATCTGGCTGGGGTCATCACAGACATTTTTAACACCTCGCTGGGCCAAGCCACAGTGCCGGCGTGCTTTAAGACTGCCTCCATCATTCCGGTGCCGAAGAAACCTCAAATCACCTAATTTATTGATTACCGGCCTGTTGCACTGACTCCGGTTATGATGAAGTGCTTCGAAAGGCTGCTTAAAGGTCACATCGTTTCCAGACTCCCCCTATTATTTGACCCGTTCCAGTTTGCCGACCGGCAAAACCGCTCCACTCAGGACGCCATCTCCTCCGTTCTTCACCTGAGCCTGGCTCACCTGGAGGAGAAGAACACCCATGTGCGGAGGCTGTTCCTGGACTTCAGCTCAGCGTTTAACACCATCATCCCACAGCATCTGGTAGGAAAATTGGAACACCTGGGCTTCAACACCCCCCTTCGCAACTGGCTGCTAGACTTCCTCACCAACAGACCTCAGTCAGTCCGGGTCGGACAGAACACCTCTGATGTCATCACCCTCAGCACAGGCTCCCTTCAGGGCTGCGTCCTGAGCCCCCTGCTGTGCACCCTGATGACACACGACTGCGTCCTCAGGTTCACCACCAATCACATCGTGAAGTCAGCAGACGACACAACGGTGGTGGGGCTCATCAGAGACAACAACGACCTGGACTACAGAGAGGAGGTGGAGCAGCTGGTGGGCTGGTGCAGAGAAAACAGCCTGATCCTGAATGAGGAGAAGATGAAGGAGATCATCGTCGACTTCAGGAAAAAACAGCCTCACCACGCTCCACTGATCATCAACAGCTCAGCTGTGGAGGTGGTCAGCACCACCAAATTCCTGGGGGTCCACATCACAGAAGACCTCACCTGGACTATGAACACTACGGCACTGGTCAAGAGGGCACAGAAGCGCTTGTACTTCCTGCGGAGGATGAGGAGAGCCCACCTGCCCCCACCCATCATGAGGACGTTCTACAGGAGCACCATAGAGAGCATTCTGACAAGCTGTCTCTCTGTGTGGTGTGGAGGCTGCACCGCCTCCGATTGGAAGAACGTGAGGAGTGGTGAGGACAGCAGAGAGGATCATAGGGGCTCCTCTTCCCTCCATTCAGGACATTTCATCTCAGCGCTGCATGTCCCGTGCCCGTAACATCATCAATGACCCATCACACCCCCACCATGGACTGTTCTCCCTGCTGCCCTCTGGGAAGAGGTTTGCAGCATCCGCTGCAGGTCCACCAGGTTCTGCAACAGCTTTTTCCCTGCTGTCATCAGACTGTTGAACACTAGAACTGTTGAGCTCTAAACTGAACTCTGCATCACACATTCACAGAACTGTACTTTATGACACTACGGACCTCTATCTTGCACTATCTCGCACTACCAACTTTACTGAACTTGTATAAACCCTTTAAATAGAAGTTTAATACATGGTTTAGCATTCCTCTGCACACTCTTGAATACTGTTTTGCCTACTTGCACTATTGCATAATTATCACTGCTGCACTTTATACTTATTTTTAATATATATATATATATATATATATATAGTATATATGTATATATATATATTTTCATAGGATATGTTACTTCTATTCAACTGCAATATCACTACTTTGTTGTAAGACGTATGCAACGGAATTTCGTTTTGTATGCACCATGTGCAGACAAGATGACAATAAAGTTTGTCTAAGTCTAAGTCATGTCAGGTCAGCTGTCTGGAGAGAGAGAGAAGTCAGGACCTGCGGGCGGAGCACCACCGTGCCACCGCCGCCATGACGGAACTCAAAAGCAAACTCCATGAGGAGAAGCAGAAAGAGTTAGCCATTACCAGGGAGACATTACTGCGGCAGCATGAAATGGAGCTGATGAGAGTGATCAAAGTCAAAGATGGAGAGATCCAGCGACTGAATGCCTTGGTTCTCAGCCTGAGGGACGGCTCCATGGACAAGGTGATCCGCTCTATCCGTGTCTGACTATCCGCACGCCACGTCGAGCTTCGATGCGGCCGCTACCGTATTGTGTAGCTTGTCCCCAGTAAGCGTCGCGGCGCTCCGTTGCGGTCTCAACGGCCCGGTGTGGCGCAATGTCTGCTCAGGTGAGGAGGGGGGGCGCTTTGCTGGCGGAGGTGGAGGAGACGCGGCGGTGTCGGGAGACCGAGCGGTGTCGCCTCCACCAGGAGCGCGGAAGAAGCCCTGGCAGCGGCCTAGCAGGCCTGGCAGTCCCGAGCGGCCGAGCTCCGATCGGCTCATCACCAGCATCGGGAGGAGCTGAGCCGAACCAAGAGAGACTGCGAGAGGGAGATCCGCCGACTGGTAGGACTGATCAGATGCGCGGTGCGTGACTATGTTCCCAATTTCGTTGTATACCTGCAGTGCAATGACACCTAAGGCATTCTATTCTATTCTATTTCACAAGAAGAAAATGTCCGGTTGCTCGCTTCGCTTTTGTCACAGCAAAGGTGTTCTAGTCGATTCAAGAACAAAATTGGCCGGTTGCTCTCTTTGTTTTTGTCACAATTCTGGCAAATGAGTTTGCCCGCCTGCCTGAGCGCTCCCCGTTTGTACATCCAGACGGATGAGATCAAGCTGAAAGACAGAGCGGTTAGTGTTTTGGATGAAACCCTGGGGCCGGCCACGTCCACCGCCTTCAGCTGCAGACTCAGGCTGCCGAGCAGCAGATCGCTGCCCTGAGGGATTCCCAAAGGGCGGGCCTAAACTACCCTGGAAGTGGGGTCAACGCCGCTACTAGCAATCCTCTTCATTGCGTAAGCCACCTCATCACACACTTGCAGTACGCATGACTTAGTTCGTTGCTGGAGGAAGGTAGCACAAAAACAGTTTTGAACTTTGAACGAGTGCTTGTGTGTGTGTGTTGCGGGGCGTTTTCAGTCTCAGGAGGATCGGGACACGCGACGGTTTCATCTGAAAATCGCTGAGCTCAGCGCAGTCATCAGGAAACTGGAGGATCGAAACGCCCTGCTTTCTGAAGAGCGCAATGAACTGGTAATTTATTGACGGCACGCTTGAAGGTTTGCGCTACGTTTGATGCGCGCCATCCAGCGAGGCACCCATTGCGCTTGCTTATTAGTTGAGCGGCGCGGCGAGTCGGTTGCCTGGTAGATGTCTTTTATTGGGAGCCAAAGCCACGATTCCGTTCAAACCGATGCAAAAGGAATGGATACGTTCTGGCCCGCGTGTTGTGCGTCTTTCACATCCCGCACTTCATGCTTGCAGCTAAAGCGACTGAGAGAAACAGAAAGCCAGTTTCTGCCACTCCTGTACAAAAACAAACGCCTGAGCAGGAAGAATGAAGAACTCTCGCTGGTGCTGTGTCGCCTTGAAAACAAAGTGCGCTTTGTCACCCAGGAGAACGAGGAGATGGCAAGCTTGGTAAGTCGACGCGGACAACGGCGGCGTGCCAACAGAGTCCACTGCATTTGTGTTCCACAGAGAAGGCCTAGTTCGCTCAATGACCTGGACCGCGGTTGCGGCCAGCAGGACGGTGAAATGGAGTTCCTTCAAGTTGTGGAGCAGCGGCACATCATCGACGACTTGTCCAAGGTCTTCAGGCAGGCGACTCGGTGCACGTACGGCAGCGCCGCGCTCGCTCGCTGTCGCCAGGAAACCTTTTCCGTCCAAAGCTTGGCCGGCGGCCGCCATCCAAAAAATTGGCCCCTTAAATTCCGACCTTTCAAGCAGGAGCATTGTGCGCACGCGTTTGAACACGCTTTAGACTTGTTTTGCCGTTTTCAGCAGCTCAAAGCTCCCGTTTTGTCAGCGCCTTTGCCACTCGCTGTGCGCTGAAAACGACGGACTTGCCCGGCTGCTCAGCCCGTCAACCATGAGCCGCGAGCGCGACGTCATTGTCCGTAGGCAGCTAGTGGCAAAATGCACCCTGTTAGAGTTGCGCTCGCTCCAACTTATTTTGCAAGAACCACACGGGAGACAAGTAAGTTCTTTTGGACACCTGCAGGTGGAGAGTCCATCCGTTGTACGAATGAAGTCTGACTCTCGGCTCCTGCACGAGCATTTTAATTAAGAGAAACAGGGTGGGTGTAAGAGTGGATTGAATAGAGGAAGCCCTTGACCTCTAGTCAAAACATAGCAAGGGGTGTTTTACGACTTTGTGTAGGAAGGGATAAGCGATAGGGATAAATAAGGGATAAATAATATTATTTATTACAGGTCGCAGTCAAAGTCAAAGCAACACAATGATACGATAAAGATAATCTGGAAAACCCTGACACACCCTGTAGTTGTCACTTTTGGAAAAGACGAGCGTCCCTCCAATCATCGCCGGTGACGTGTTTTTCAGGCTCTGGAGACAGGAGCTCATGTCAGAAATGTCATTGTGAGTCGCGTTTGTTTCTGCGCCGGAGCCGTTCGTTCCCTTTGCATCCAAAGAATCTCAAAGGCGGATTATTTGTGTCGACAGGAGAGAGATTTGCTGCTACGATACCGACGTCGAGAATCTCTGAGGAGGAACAAAGCGTGAGGTCCTGCAAGGTGAGTCTGTTTGTTTGCGGCTGCTTGGTGTTGCGCAAGATGAAATGGCCTTTTTCTCGCTATCGTTCCTCTCGTCGATTCATCGTGAGGTGTCGCTTCAGTTTGTTCAGAGAGATGTTTGCTTCCGCGCCCGCAGGTCATCGAAACATTTTACGGCTACGACGAAGACGTGTTGGTGGACTCGGACGGATCGTCCTTGTCTTTTCACACCGACAGAACCCCCGACACGGAACCCGAAGAGGTAGCCCGCCATTTCTGCCAGCGTATTGGCACCAAACATTCCTCTTCAGCCTGGAATCGGACTCGTCTTTGCGTCGCGGGTGCTTTGTCGCCGGTCTGACTGATTCTGGTACTAGTGCTGTGTTGCATTGGTGTGTGCATGAAGAGGCGGAGCTTCGCTACCGCCAGCTGACGCAAGAATATCAAGCGCTGCAACGAGCCTACGCTCTGCTAGCCCAGACCAGCGAAAGGGGACTACGACGCCGAGAAGGAGATCAAGGTGGCGCCCCTTCCCGCAACCCCCGGCCGGGTCGCAGCCTCCCCGTTCTCACCCAGCCTCGGGTGTTCTCTGGTCTGAAAGGAGGAGGAGGAGCCTCCCTCCTCCTCCTTTCAGACCAGAGAAAAGCTGATGGTAGAAATGGGTCACTATCAAAGCAGAGTAGCAGATCTGGAGTCAGCGCTGAAGCAACAAGGACAGGTAAGCTCATCAATGAGCACACCTTTTTCTCAGACAAAATAGCTACATTCTTCAGTCACTCATCCGTCTGGCATTACTGGACCAACCCCCCCGCCCCCCCCCCCCCCCCCCCCCGAACGTGGCTGGGAAAATGCGGAGAAAAGCAAATGTCATTTTCCAGTCAACCAAAGAATTTGTGGATGAAAATGACACAACATTCCAAAGCTGTCCACGCGTTTGTCTCTTCTAGAATGTCAAGTGGGTGGAGGAGAAGCAGCTGCTGCGTCAGAGCAATCAGCAGTTGGCCGAAAAGGTGACGGAAAGAAAGGCGCTGGGCGGAGTCGCTTGGCGTCACACCTGTCGGGAAGCCCCGCAGATGAGGTCTGACTGTCTTTTCAGGTCAGGCGGATGGAGGCGGAAGAAGCGCGTCTGAAAGAGCACATCCAGGATATCCGAGACCAAAACGAACTGCTTGAGTTCCGCATCCTGGAGCTGGAGGTGGGAAGACTCGCACAAGCGTGTTGAGGCCAGAGATGTGACGGACGGACGGACGGACGGACGGACGGATGCATGCCTCTGCCTTTCAGGAGAGGGAGTGGCGCTCCCCCGTCTTGAAGTTTCTGCAAGTCCGTTTCCCAGACGGCCTCAGCCCTTTGCAGATCTACTGCGAGGCCGAGGGCGTGAGCGTACGTAAGGCGTCCCTCGCAACCCTAACCTTAACCCGAGGTCCCAGAACACCTTACATTGCTCCTTGCGCCTTTCCCCCGGACATCGTCATCAGTGATCTGATGAAGAAGCTGGACATCCTGGGCTATAACGCCGTAAGTGTATGTCGAACTCCTTATGTTCGCACTCCACGAGACTCGGCGGCTCAAATGTGACTTTTGGAAGGCTTTGCGCTGAAAGAAGCTTGTTGACGCTGTGCCTTTGGGCTCTTGCAGAATCTCACCAACGAGGAGCAGGTGGTCGTGATTCACGCCAGGACCCTTCTCACCCTAGCCGAGAAGGTAACGCGCACGTCCACGCACGCTCTCGCATTCTGCTTATGTGACAGCAGCCTTTCCTCAGTGGTTAGAATACATCAAAGTGACCAAGTCAGCACTTCAACAGAAGATGTTGGACATTGAAAGTGAGAAGGTAGACAGACACGCGACATCAGCCAAGGGGAACTCCGGCAATGTGCCCCAACAATTCTGACCTTGAGCTGTGCTAGGATATGTTCTGCAAGCAGAAGGGCTACCTGGATGAAGAGTTGGACTTCAGGAAGTGTTCCATGGACCAGGCTCATAAGGTAAGCCGCCCTCAAATCTCCCGCCGGACCACTGATGGACGAGGATTGCGGCCCAGAGGATCCTGGAGCTGGAGGCCATGTTGTACGAGGCGCTACCGCAGCGGGACTGCCCCGCCACGGACGGCGAAAAAGCCAGCCACGCTGGCGTGAATGACGTGCTGACGGCGGATCAGAGAGAAGAGCTTAGGAGCGCCGTGGACCAATGGAAGCGAGCCCTGATGTGCGAGTTGAGGGAGCGCGACGCTTGCATCCTCCAAGAGAGAATGGATCTGCTGCACAGCGCGCAACAGGTAAGGGCCCAAAGCCAGCCCGGCACTTACTTGCACGCTTACTGGCTTTTGAATGCCACTTTCCATTTGTCCGTCCTAGAGGAACAAAGAGCTGAAAGAATTCATCGAAGCTCAGAAGAGACAAATCAAACAATTGGAGGAGAAGTTTCTGTTTCTCTTTCTATTCTTCTCCTTGGCCTTCATTCTGTGGCCCTAACACCAGCTGGTGAGTGAGCTCCAGCGGCACCGCACTCGACACCTCCGATACACTGCCAGCCGGTCTCAGACGTTGGCAGACGCTCCGATGCCAACGTATACCCCCCGCCACGGTGACAGAGGCACCGCGTCACACCGGCGCTCATCCAATCAGAAGGCAGGAAAAGCAAATTCACATGCAGGGCACTTTTGAACCAGAAGAGAGCGCCACAAAAAACGGTTGTTGCCCCAAACGCGCACTAAAAAGGGTCAGAATAACAAGAGTCCCACTGGCCAGCCGGGGCCACCCGTCCAGCTGTTTCTTCAGGGGGGAAAAAAATTGGAGTCACCGGTGAGTACATTTTGCATTTAGCTCTGCTTTTCTGCTTCTGTCTTCAAGTGTGTGGCATCCTGCGATCAAAGAGTCAGCCAACCCCAAAGCGGTTGACCTCAACGTCCCACCACCATGCCTACCAGAGCAGGTGACGTGATGCTTTGGACATCCTTCCGTCTCAGATGCCCAAAAGTACTCTTTGCCACATCTGCGGCAATACG